>NC_042970.1:26021802-26321802 GCF_901001165.1 Salmo trutta | reverse complement strand
TGGGCATCTCTGGTGAGCTCTGATTAGATGAGTTCTCTGATTTGGGGTCCTGGGAGATCTGTCCACTGTCTGGAGTCCTCTGTGTGCTGGGGGACACTTCCCGACTGAGGTAGGAGGGGATAGAGAGGTATCAGGATGGGCTCATAGACATTACTGCTAATCAGTGCAGGCTCCTCAGAGGAGGAAGTGGAGGACCATCCTCTTCCGTGAATTTCATAACAATAGAAATGGTAAAACACTGAAAAGTTAGGCTTTTTATATTAAACTATATTAAATATATTTACATCACCAAATAATTTCTTAAAACACACTGTTTTGCAATGAAGGTTTACAGTACTCTGTAAGGTAGCACTACAGTGTAGCCATACGACAGCTAGCTTCCGTCCTCCTCTTGGTACATTGACTTCAATAGAACACCTAGGAGGGAGGATCTTGGTTCTCACCCCCTTCCATAGACTTACACAGTAATTAGGACATCCTCCAACCTATCAGAGCTCTTGCAGTATGAACTGACATGTTGTCCACCCAATCAAAGGATCAGACAATGAATCTAGTACTAAAAGCATAAGCTACAGCTAGCTAGCACTGCAGTACATAAAATGTGGTGAGTAGTTGACTCAAAGAGAGAGAAAGACAATAGTTTAACAGTTTTGAACAAATTAATTTCTTCAAAAATGAAGGAGAAGCAAGAGAGAGACATTTTTTTTCACTTTCACTTACTTAGCTAGCAAATGCAGGTGGCCAGTTTAGTTACTCAAACACCCGGCTCAAACAAAGGGATGCTATGCTAGCTAGCTGGCTATGACTATCCAACACAGCACTTGAACTCTTCCAAGTCAAGGTAAGCTTTTGGTTTTATTAATTTATTGCCACCGGGGCCCACCGGTGTAACTGCTTACTGACTATACACTAACGTTACTGCATGATTGTAGCAGGTTTACTAATGCATTAGTTCTATTAGCTATGTTGGCTAGGACGTTACTTTAGCTAATATGGGGACAACGATGTAGGATGTGTGTAGTGGATATTACATGGTTTGGCTTGGAAAGGGTTTTCCGCCTGGTCACATACAGCTGATGTGTTGTTCATTGAAGTCCACACACGAAGGGAAAAGATGAGACGAGGAGAGTGCATAGAGGCAAGAAGGAATATAACGAGGCTGCTATGAAAGTGAACTGTGTTTATGCGTGATCAGGGGTGTATTCATTCTGCCGATTCTGTTGAAAAAGTTTATTTTAAACGGGTGATAAAAATATCTATCAGAGCTCTTGCAGCATGAACTGACATGTTGTCCAACCAATCAATGGATCAGAGAATCAGTCTAGTACTGAAAGCATAAGCTTCAGCTAGCTAGCAGTGCAGGGCAAAAAATGTGGTGAGTAGTTGACTTGGTTATGATATGAAGGTTTGGCTTGGAAAGGTTTTTTTGCCCGGTCAAGACAACTGATGTGTTGTGCATTGAAGTCCACAAGCGAAGGGAAAATGTGAGATGAGGAGAATGCGTAGCTGCGAGAAGTAATTATACATTCATAGGCTAGGTTGTAGCAACCTCATGATTGATATCGGGAAAATTTGAGTATCATGTAGTAGCCTAAACCTATCGATGTTACATTGAACTGGGTGAATGGAATATGAATGACAGTCACCCAACATGCTGTAATAGAAATAAGACCATGCTCATGAGAAGAAAAAAAATCCTCCCTCATCATAAACGACACTGACCGCCACTACCACTAATGCATATCAGTTTATCGATTGGAAGAGTCAAACACCAACACGTCTCTCCAGTCACCTGGCATATCTTTGAATGCCTCATCTCTCTCTTTACCCCAAAGGTTGTGTGTTCGAATTGCGTCGGTGACAACTTTAGCGACTTAGCTAATAACCAACTTTAGCTAAACACAACAATGCGTTTTGCAAGAACTTTAGCATGTTAGCTAGCCATACTCTAACCCTATCGTTAACATATCCCTAACCCTTAACCTATCCCTAACCTTAACCTACCAGTAACCTGCTAGCTAACATTAGCCACTAATGTTAATGCAACGGCAACACAGTTGACCGCCATTCAAAGTGACTTGTGGTATTGGACCATACTTCTGGTAGGTTTCATTTCTCCATCTCTTTCTATGTTTTCTCTCTGACACTCCCCATTTTCCTCCAGGTAGCCCAAGAAGCCCTCCTCTCACCTCCTCTCCTGCACCTCCTGGATGTTCTCGATCCCGATGGCGCTGCTCCGTCTTGCACTGAAGGGCCCAGACTTCTTCCTGGTGGGGCTCTTCCCAGGAATGATCAGAGACTGGGGAGGAGTGGCTAGGTTAGTCAGCCACAATACTATATTCCTCTAGCATGACTTATATAGTAAAAGACAGGCTACTGTAGGGCTATTATACATGACTTGGTCTGTTTTACAGTCAGTGAAAACATGAACTCCATTCAAATAGGCATTTGTTGAATGTCATTGAGATTCAGCAGCACAATGACACAAATGCCTTCCGTATTTGATTCTTGCTATCTACAACACATGAGAAATGTTATGGGGGGACTAAAATGAAGTGACAGTGGCTTGTTGGTGAAAGACTATTTGAGCTACTCCATCATGTTGATTGAGTGAAAGAGAGGAATTGATACACAAAGGTAATAAACCAGTAATTATTTTCACAGACCTTTCCACTTTTGTGACGGATACTCTTCATAAAATCTTATTACCTAAATTATAGCTTTCTTACAACACAGTGGTTTTACCCCACACTTGAGATGTAGAAAATGATTGCTTTATAAATGGCTATAAAAATATTGGTTTCAGCAGAAAGCAACAGTAATTGAGTCATGCATAGAGACATAGAACCACACAAGTAAGCGAAGAAAAGAGCAGAGAATTAGCACATTAGAAGGGAGATTTATACATGAACCTCTTCTATTGTTCCTATCCCTATGGCACTGCCGCGACGTCCATGATACCTACTGGGACTTTTCCCTGGGACAAGTAATGACTGAACCACACAGGGGAGGAGGAAGCAGAGAAAGGGATAAAGAGAAAGAGGATGAGAGCAGAAGATACAATAATACCCCACAAAATGTCATGCAGCAGGTACCATTTGAACAGCAAGGTACAAATTAGAATGTGAGCTCACAGTACACCATAAGACACAGAAGACAGGAAACATATTGAGCACATATTGAAAGGCCATTCATATTGAAAGACAATTCATATTGAAAGGCAATTCACATTGAAAGACCATTCATATTGAAAGGCAATTCACATTGAAAAGCCATTCACATTGAAAAGCCATTCACATTGAAAGCTGGACTAAAGTTAGAGACCACAGAGTACGGAAGGAAGGAAATTGAACAAGATACAGCATATGTGCAGAATAGCTCATGTAGCTTGGTCTCACTCTTCTTTCCTTGTCCTGACAATGAACAAACACAAGGAGTTTGTCAAATCACAGAGTGAACCTGTTTAAATAGGTAGATGAGAGGTGGAGAGATGGAAAGGAGGGACTTGCACAATCCAAAGAGTTAGCATGTGAGAATGTAGGAAAAGGTCATTAGTAAACCAATAGTGAACCAACAGCTGTTTCTTTGGATTGCATGCCAGAGTACTTGCAACCTTCAAAGTGACACAAAGTGGAAAAAGATGCATGCATACACTTCTTATCTCCACAACTGCCTGTCATGCACAGCTCCATGCCAGACTGGCTTCCTGCAGCGCCCATTTAACACTCATGACAGCAAGGTAACAAGGGAGGGCAAGGTAACACTCATGACAGCAAGGTAACAAGGGAGGGACTCTGGGTAGTCTGACAGCTAAACTCATCTCTTCTCAAATGGCTCTAAGGTTGCCAGAGAAAGCAAATCAAGCTTCACAATCTTATGAGACTCAAAAGCCCACAAAGTCTATGAAGTGGCACAAAGGGTTAAAGGTTCTTTGAGATCATTCAAATAAAATCAACTTTCCAAAAAGCACACCACCACCTACTTCTAGCCTCAACAGATCTGTGAGCAGATTATACCATCATACCAAGTCCAGTTACATCAAACATCTCTGATAACTGGATTTAACTATATAAAATGAATATGATTTAGGGTTGAGCATGACTTTGTATGACACGGAAGACACATTTCAGATGAATGTATTCAATTGTACAACTGACTAGGTATCCGCTTTCCCATTCTCATGACATGAAAATAAACACTACTGTAAAATAAACAGTGGTTCATTTGAAAATGCCATGGAAAAAGTTATGGAAAATGGCAAACTATGGAGGTGACTGATATTAGGGTACCATATATGAAACATTGTGTTTAATCAAGGGATTTGAGCACAGGTAGGTACAGGCGGTCAATGACTATCCCACAGTGGAGAGGATAGTGTATGCAGTAGTTGGTATTGGGTGTTGTTAGAGGAGGGTCAGTGTCTACTACAGGGGAGTCAGTAGACAGGCCCACGTGGGCCTCTGGTAATACCAAAAGGGTTACTTACTATCCCTGGGGTTTTGGGGGTCTCGGTAAAGCTGCTACTGAGACTAGTGGAGACAGTGTGTGGCTTCTTGTTACTGAGACCCATGGCATCCATAGACTGGCTTCTGCTGCGGATCACCCGCTACAGAGTACAGAGAGAGATGAGGAGACACGATCGGTGAGTGTGTATGGACTCTAAACCTCGCCTCAACCACACTAACCCTGAATTCTAATGATAACCTGTGATTGAGATTGTGCAGGACCGTATGTGAACACTTGAGAGCAGTGTAGATCAGTGAGAGGGAAAGAGTCTAAAAGAGAGAACATGTCTTTTAGTGGAAGAGAGAAGACAGTTCCAGTGCTTCACACTGACAGGTAGGTTTGAATGAAGTCTGAGGGTGGGTATTCAGTGGAGATTGCATAATAATCCTTCAATGTCTTTCAAGTGTTCAGTAGACTCATCCATGAATGATGTGCAGGGCTGGAGAGAGACTGACAGAGAGTAAGAGAGATGCAGAGAAAGAAAGAGAATGGAAAAGACAAAGGGAGAGAGAGAGTGAGACAGAGAATAAGAGAGAGGCACAGACAGAAAGAAAGTGGGAGGGACAGAGAGAGACAGAGAAAAGAGAGCAATAAGAGAGAGCGAGAGAGAGAGAGAGAGCGAGAGAGAGAAATAGACAAGACAGAGCCAGAGAGGAAGAGAGCAGAGTGGCAAATGGGGAGCCATGCGGGCAGGCTCATCCGTTCCCTAATGAGAGGCCATTACAGTGTTCGTCAGAGACACACAATCACAGCTCCTCCACTGCCATGGCTCACTGCCCTGCCCAAGCTCCGCCACCCTAATGGTCATTGATGGAGGACTTAGAGTCAGAGTGCTGGATGCACATTGACAGGGACGCCCCCAATTCTCTGATCCTCCTCTGGTCACGTGACACAGTGGGATATGATATGGCAACAGCCAATCTTCAACAGCATCAGCGCACTTCCAGAGAGCAAAAACACTTCCTTTTCTATGCCTTATTTTTCATGCATGAATACCCAGAATCCCTTCCAGTAAATAAAGAAAGCATTTATTTTTCAATATTCAACCTCTCTCATGCAGGTCAAGTGCCCAATTAAGCTTGCACCTCGCATAGTAGGGGGTTACCTTAAAGGACTCAAAGAAGCCCCCTCCCCCCCCAGCCCCATTCTCCAGTTTGTCCTCGTCCCCTCCTAGGCCCATCATGGACTGGCTGTTGATGTGTAGCTCCTCATACAGGGTCTCCAACAGGGCCGACCGCGTGCGCTCCTGACAACAACACACACTCATCAGTCAGAGGATAGTGTCCTCAATAAAAATCTATGACATATAAACACTTGTGCAGACAATTTTGCAGGCCTTCAGTAGACAATACAATTCAACACATGAACGCACACACAGAGACACAAACAACGGAACATGAGCTGATAGTCTGCAAACGGCCATGATCCAGTCATTCACCCTCACATGCAGCATCCACACTAACACAGACAGACGGTACGGTAAATGGTGCAGCGAGAGCAGCGTGACTCCGACCCCACACTGCATAGCATACCGTGGCACGCTCCTGCTCTCACCTCCAGTTTTGCAAACTTCTCAGCCTTGTAACAGGCATACTCCGCATTGATCAGCTTAGTGAACAGGAACTCATGGAACTCATGCCCCTAGAGAAGAAAGGGAGGGAGGAGGAAAGTCTGAATTAATATATGTTGTCCCTCTCATGGGCTCACTTAGTTTATCCATTATTTAGATTCATGACTTCTCACGTTTTTAAAGATGGCTGGGTCCGGTAGAGCGGGTCCAAAGAAAGGCACATCATCTCTCGCTGTCACAGACACCTGGAGGTGTAGAAGAGAGGTAGAATGTACCCAAATGACAACAGTCCATATGGCATCACTAAATTACATAACACTGACTAGCCTCTATAAATATTTATGAGGCAGGTAATAGGCAGGAACAAGCAGGACAGTTAGTCCCAGTCAGTTACTGATTGATCTCTAATAAAGAATATGCAGGTTGTCTTGGGCCGAGTCTCTATGTATTGAAATAGGAGGCTTGAACAGGTTTATAGACTGTGAGGAGTCCAACTATCCCTCGGCTAACAGTACCTTGTACGTGACGTTGTCTGAGCAGGCATTCTCCACCTGCACCACCACGTAGGCATGCAGGAAGTTGGAGGCTATCATGTCTGGCACAAAGGGTGTGTTTTCCTCCTGAAACAAGATGGCCACGATGTCGTTGCCTATGTGCCTCTTCCTCTGCAACTGCAAACACAACATTGTCACCATTATGGATATAAACTTTACCACTACATTTAGGTCAGCCAAGAACACCTATGTAGATTAATTAAATAGGTAAATACTCCACTAAATGCATAGTCTACTACAGAAACAATTTGTGATTACTAATTGTAAGTATGAAACATCTCACTACGAGCAGTTTTCATAAATCAGTAGTGGTCATGTGATGCATATTGAAAGGCATAGGGCGGCCTATAACCCATTCAGTGATTGGAGACTGAAAAAGACAGGACCTTTTTCCCTGTGCTGTGATTATAGGCCTCTGCAGCTTAGCTTCCTGCTCTCTAACATGTGTTGACTCACTGATCAGTCACCAGTTTCCATGTTATTCTACACACCATTGTGAACATGGGGGAATTATTCCACACAGCAGAGCCACATGACACCTGTTGATGAATGACATGTACTGCAGGGCAAAGTACTGTCAAAAAATAGCACAGAGCATATTGATTGTATGAATAAAACATTAAGGCAAATATTTATTTTCAGGGCTTTATGGATTTTTCCTCTCTTGTTAGCTGCTGAATTGCTTTATAGTTGTGTATTTTGCCACTGTGTTTTACACATGAAAACAATCAACCATTTGATTCAAGCTCTGAAGAAATAAGGAAGAGTTGTTATTGTCATAGAGGCTTTATCTATTTAATAATCTCATAAAAAAAACTAAAATGAGAGACTCAGGACTGATCACCTGACAAGGTCAAAGGCAGATGTAAGGCTCAAACAAGCCATTTTATACAGTAGTATCATTATGTTGAGCAGGGTTCTTGTGTTGCATGGTTGGTCAGTGGGCAGTCTGAGGCCTGTTGTTGATGTTTGTACACACACGCACGCACGCACGCACGCTAGTAGGGGCCAGATGGTACCAGAACATCCACTATGCATGAGAGCAGATGGACAGCGAGGGAGTGAAAGCTGCCATGTATAACCATGGTGAAACACAGACATTCTATAATGAACTCAACACAGGCTCAACGCCAGGTCAGCCTCAGCTTTAGACTGCTAGTTGTTTTCCTTCCTCTTCCTCTCAACACATTGTGTCCGTTCATCTTTGCCTTTATGTCGTTGGTGTCACAGTGAATCTCTGATCGTCTTAGCCTACAAGGGTATCTCCTGTGTCTTTACGTGTGTCTGTCTGTCCACATAGCTCAGCCCTGCTGCTCATTCATCTCTTGAGAATAAGAGTCTCATTGGGAGGGTTCTCCCAGGGGGGCAGGTGAGGTAGCTGAGGTCATTCAAAGCAGACAGGTTCACTGAGCACACCAACAGGAGAAAAGAATAACAGTTCTGTTCATGGTGGCTAGCACTTGCGGATTTTTTACAAACTGGTACTGATTACCCAGTGATGATTAAAAAATATATTTTTTTAAATGTATTTATGAATTTTCAGTTTACCAACAGACAGATAATGACAGCAAACAATACATTGAGAATACCCCCCACTTCTCAACTGGAGACAACATTTTTTTTTAAATAACAAAACTACAGAACACAACATTGCTCTTAAGGAATTGGCACCCTGCTTCATTGATATTTGTACAGTATAAGGACTATGCTCGGCATTAGTGGGTCAGGGCTGGTTGCAGGTTGTATGTTATGTTTCCCATCATCACGTGAAAGATACGCGATAAAGGGCTGCCATATCTTAACAAATGCATTAGATCTGCCAGAGATATCATGTTGAATCCTTTCTATATGTAGCAAGCTGGTGACTTCAGCTAACCAGGTTTTAAAAACAGGTACAGTCTCCTTATTCCAAAAACTTAAAATGTTTCTTTTTACAATAACCATGCAATATTGTAAAAAAAATGGTTCCCTGTGGGTTAAAGTCGTTAGGTGCTGTGACCTGCCTAAAACAGCAGTATCAGGGAATGGTATGAGGTTGCAGCTGTATACTTCTGAGAAACACTTAAAAATATCCTGCCAGAATTTGTGCAGTTTGGTGCATGACCAGAAGAGGTGACCCAGGGTACCCTCTGCAGATTTGCACTTAGGGCATTTTGGAGAGGCCGAGGGGTAGAATGAGTGTAATTTGGTACAGGAATAGTGTAGTCTGTGAATCACTTTGTATTGAATACGTTGGTGTAGGGAGTTTATCGAGCACAAGTGAATATCTCGAAGGCAATCAGCCCAACAGTCATCAGTAATCTGCATACCAAGGTCTTCCTCCCAGGTCTCCTTCAAATGTTGTGTGAATACAGAGTAATGTGCTGTAAGGTGATCTTCAAATCTGGAGATCAAACTCTTGGAGCCAGGGGCGAGGTTCATGAAAATATACAATTCGTGGGCAGGTGTAATTGCCTCAAAATGTGGTGTATTTAAGCGAAAGTAGTTTCTTATCTGAAGATATCGGAAGAAGTTAGATGCGGGGAGATCGTACATTTCCCTCAACTGTGTGAATGTGGCAAAAATATTATTGATGTAAAGGTCTACAATAGTTGTAATGCCCTTTCTCTTCCAGAATAAAAACTGTTGTCAGTTAGTGAGGGGGGGACGCATGGTTATGGCAAATAGGAGTACAGACAGAGGTCTCTGGGAGACCAAATGTTTTCCTTATTTGATACCAAATTTGTAATGTTTTTTTTTTTTTTTGCATATAGTTATTGCCAGTAATACCTGTAGGGGATTTAGTTGATGAAAAGAGAAGTGCTGGAAGAGAGGTGTTGTGTATATCTTGCTCAATAGCGAGCCATGAAGGGGTAGAGGGATCTTCCATCATCCTGCCAATAAACCAGTGCTCTAGCATTTGCTGCCCAATAATAATGCTGAAAATTTGGCAGGCTCAGGCCACCTAATAATTTGGGCTTAATTATATGTTTTTTAGAGATACGGTGTACTCTGTAACCCCACACAAAAGGCAAGATAATAGAATCCAAGGATTTGAAAAAAGCTTTACTTAAAAATATAGGCAGATTCTGAGAGACAGGAATCTGGGGAGTGTAACCATTTTAATAGCATTAACATCATAGACATCATTAACATCATAGATAGAGGCAACACTCCAGATCTCAATGTTGAGCTTCAACTTCTCTATCATGTCGAGTTAGTTCATTTTATAAATCAATTTTAAGGGTCCTTGTGGATGACAGCCCCTAAATATTTAATTTTGTGTCCTGTGATTTTAAAAGGTATATTTTTAAGGAAGTCTGGGTTTAAGTCACTTTTAAGAGGCATGAATTCGCTTTTATCACAGTTTATAGTGTACCCAGAGAGTTCTCCAAATGATTCGATGAGCTCCAACAGCAGTGGAAGTGACTCTTCCGGGCGTGAGACAAACAAGATGTCATCCGGAAAGAGCGAGTTGCGGTGGTCAACCTTGCCTGTGTTTAGCGGAGCAATGGCAGGATGGCTTCTGACACTGATAGCTAGGGGTTCCATAGCAATGGCGAATAACAACGGACTCGAGGGGCATACCTGGCGGCAGGAACGTTGAACTGAAAACGGAGGTGATTTATTGTAATTAGTGAGAACTGAAGCCGTCAGGCACGCAAATAGTATTTCAACCCAAGAGAAAACTCATGTATTACTGTCAGAATGTAGATCCATTCCACTTGGTCAAATGCCTTTTGAGCGTAAAGTGCAAGTATTGCAACTTTAGAATCTTTGTCATGTTTGAAATACATGATATTCATCAGTTGCCTAACGTTGGAAAATGAAAATCAGC
The DNA here is from genome assembly GCF_901001165.1 of Salmo trutta. Lineage (NCBI taxonomy): Eukaryota > Metazoa > Chordata > Actinopteri > Salmoniformes > Salmonidae > Salmo > Salmo trutta. The sequence goes on along the minus strand of NC_042970.1, from coordinate 26,311,355 downwards.
CTGCGATAAAACCAGTTTGGTCATGATGAATTATATTCGAAATGCATTTATTTAGTCTGCTCGCGAGTATTTTAGTAAACACCTTGAGATCGCATCCGAGGGCAATAGGAGGATATAAAGATGGATCGGTTTTATCTTTATCTTTCTTTAATTAATATTAGGGAGATATTAGTGGAGTATAAAGATTCCGGGAGTCTGCGAGTTTCAATGGAGTGTTTAAACATCCTCAACATAAGGAGGAGTAACCTTTTCTGAATAAACTTTCATAAAACTCGATACCAAAGCCGTCAGGGACAGCCGCTTTTCCATTAGGGAAGGAACGTACTACAGAGACAACCTCATAAAGTTATCTCTGCATTTAGCTCCATTTGAGTAGCGCCGCATAATTTAGGTAGGGATTCTATTAATAGTTCTATTGGCCTGTATACCTCTCAGCTGGCACGCCAGTAGTTTATCCGGTTTGTCACCCAACTCGAAGTGTTTTTGTTTAATCTTTAATAGCATTGTGTATACTTGGTTAGAGAGAATAGTACTGTATTCATATTTGAGTTTTATTATGTCATTCAACTTGGAAGATAAGGGCGCTTCCATATAGTTTCTCTCAAGCACCGGGAGCTGGGCCTCGATTTCTAATGATCTTCTCTGCCTACATTTTTTCATTGTAGCCTCATATGATATTATATGCCCACGCATAACAGCCTTAAATGCCTCCCAAAAAGTGGATTCGTATACATCAGCAGTATCATTCTGGGACATATAGTCCGTAATTAAATTGCCTGTTTGTTGGTGAAATTGTTCACCATTGAGTAATGTTGGATTAAAGCGCCAACTGAATTGAGGCGTTGTTCTGCCGAAATCCATTTGTAATAAAACGAGACTGTGATCTGAAATTATTCTATTATGCTACTTGGTAGGGGTGACGTTAGATGTCAATTTAGAGTCTGTGAAAAAGTAGTCAATTATTGTGTATGATTTATGCACATGTAACAAGAAAGAATCATCCTTATCCATAGGGTGTTGTAATCTCCAAATATCGACGAGGTTCATTGTTCCAATTAATTGATTCAAGACAGTAGTGGAATTCAGTGAAGTGGTCCAAAATCTCCGCCTGTAATGAAATGTGTGGGTGATAAATTTGGTAAGAGATTGAAGACATTCCCGAAAGAACCCTGGGTTCGGTGCATAAAGAATTAAAAATGTTACGTGATAGAATGTGGCCTAGTACTATAATAAAGCGGCCATTGGGGTCGCTTATAGTTGAAATATGTTTGAATGGGACAGTTTTTCGAAATAATATGGCTACATCTTTAGCCTTGGATGAAAAAATTGATTGATAAATCTGTGATACCCAACTACATTTTAATCTCCATTGCTCTGTATGTTTTATGTGAGTTTATTGTAGAAACATAATATCTCCAGATAAAATTTTAAACGGGAAAAAACGTATCCTCTTTTCAAATTCGTTCTCAAACCTCGTACATTCCACGAAAGAAGGGTAATGTTGCCACAGCGTGGCGAAGTAGTAGAGTTATCAGTAGCCATAAGAAATATTTATTTGGTCCTCAAATACATTAGAATTGTAACAGTAGGGTTGGCGCAACACGTAAAGAGCAAAGGACAAATTAAAAACAAAAAAACATTCTCCACCAACCTCCCCCTTCCACTTACCCAAACTAAGTGGAATATAAATTCCCCCATAAACACTGTGGAACTGCTGGACACTACAGGGAGACATACAGTTGAAATTGGAAGTTTAAATACACTTAGGTTGGAGTCATTAAAACTAGTTTTTCAACCACTCCACAAATTTCTTGTTAACAAACTATAGTTTTGGCAAGTCAGTTAGGACATCTACTTTGTGCATGACACAAGTAATTTTTCCAACAATTGTTTACAGACAAATTATTGCACTTATAATTCACTGTATCACAATTCCAGTGGGTCAGAAGTTTACATACACCAAGTTGACTGTGCCTTTAAACAGCTTGGAAAATTCCAGAAAATTATGTCATGGCTTTAGAAGCTTCTGATAGGCTAATTGACATCATTTGAGTCAATTGGAGGTGTACCTGTGGATGTATTTCAAGGCCTACCTCCAAACTCAGTGCCTCTTTGCTTGACTTCATGGGAAAATCAAAAGAAATCAGCCAAGACCTCAGGAAAAAAGTTGTAGACCTCCACAAGTCTGGTTCATCCTTTCCAAACGCCTGAAGGTACCACATTCATCTGTACAAACAATAGTACGCAAGTATAAACACCATGGGACCACGCAGCCGACATACCGCTCAGGAAGGAGACGCGTTCTGTCTCCTAGAGATGAACGTACTTTGGTGCGAAAAGTGCAAATCAATCCCAGAACAACAGCAAAGGACCTTGTGAAGATGCTGGAGGAAACAGGTACAAGATTATTTATATCCACAGTAAAACTAGTCCTATATCGACATAACCTGAAAGGCTGCTCAGCAAGGAAGAAGCCACTGCTCCAAAACCGCCTTAAAAAAGCCAGACTACGGTTTGCAACTGCACATGGGGACAAAGATCGTACTTTTTGGAGAAATGTCCTCTAGTCTGATGAAACAAAAATAGAACTGTTTGGCCATAATGACCATCATTATGTTTGGAGGAAAAATGGGGAGGCTTGCAAGCTGAAGAACACCAAACCAAAAGTGACGCACGGGGGGTGGCAGCATCATGTTGTGGGGGTGCTTTGCTGCAGGAGGGACTGGTGCACTTCACAAAATAAATGGCGTCATGAGGAGGGAAAATGATGTGGATATATTGAAGCAACATCTCAAGACATCAGTCAGGAAGTTAAAGCTTGGTCGCAAATGGGTCTTCCAAATGGACAATGACCCAAGCATACAGTGAGGAAAAAAAGTATTTGATCCCCTGCTGATTTTGTACGTTTGCCCACTGACAAAGAAATTATCAGTCTATAATTTTAATGGTAGGTTTATTTGAACAGTGAGAGACAGAATAACAACAAAAAAATCCAGAAAAACGCATGTCAAAAATGTTATAAATTGATTTGCATTTTAATGAGGGAAATAAGTATTTGACCCCCTCTCAATCAGAAAGATTTCTGGCTCCCAGGTGTCTTTTATACAGGTAACGAGCTTAGATTAGGAGCACACTCTTAAAGGGAGTGCTCCTAATCTCAGTTTGTTACCTGTAGGTTCATGCTATACAACATTCGCAGAGTACGACCCTGCCTTACACAGGAAGCGGCGCAGGTCCTAATCCAGGCACTTGTCATCTCCCGTCTGGATTACTGCAACTCCCTGTTGGCGGGGCTCCCTGCCTGTGCCATTAAACCCCTACAACTCATCCAGAACGCCGCAGCCCGTCTGGTGTTCAACCTTCCCAAGTTCTCTCACGTCACCCCGCTCCTCCGCACACTCCACTGGCTTCCAGTTGAAGCTCGCATCTGCTACAAGACCATGGTGCTTGCCTACGAAGCTGTGAGGGGAACGGCACCTCCGTACCTTCAGGCTCTGATCAGGCCATACACCCAAACAAGGGCACTGCGTTCATCCACCTCTGGCCTGCTGGCCCCCCTACCTCTGCGGAAGCACAGTTCCCGCTCAGCCCAGTCAAAACTGTTCGCTGCTCTGGCACCCCAATGGTGGAACAAGCTCCCTCACGACGCCAGGACAGCGGAGTCAATCACCACCTTCCGTAGACACCTGAAACCCCACCTCTTTAAGGAATACCTGGGATAGGATAAAGTAATCCTTCTAACCCCCCCCCCCAAAAAAAGATTTAGATGCACTATTGTAAAGTGGTTGTTCCACTGGATATCTTAAGGTGAATGCACCAATTTGTAAGTCGCTCTGGATAAGAGCGTCTGCTAAATGACGTAAATGTAAATGTATAAAAGACACCTGTCCACAGAAGCAATCAATCAATCAGATTCTAAACTCTCCACCATGGCCAAGACCAAAGAGCTCTCCAAGGATGTCAGGGACAAGATTGTAGACCTACACAAGGCTGGAATGGGCTACAAGACCATCGCCAAGCAGCTTGGTGAGAAGGTGACAACAGTTGATGCGATTATTCGCAAATGGAAGAAACACAAAAGTACTGTTAATCTCCCTCGGCCTGGGGCTCCATGCAAGATCTCACCTCGTGGAGTTGCAATGATCATGAGAACGGTGAGGAATCAGCCCAGAACTACACGGGAGGATCTTGTCAATGATCTCAAGGCAGCTGTGACCATAGTCACCAAGAAAACAATTGGTAACACACTATGCCGTGAAGGACTGAAATCCTGCAGTGCCCGCAAGGTCCCCCTGCTCAAGAAAGCACATATACATGCCCGTCTGAAGTTTGCCAATGAACATCTGAATGACTCAGAGGACAACTGGGTGAAAGTGTTGTGGTCAGATGAGACCAAAATGGAGCTCTTTGGCATCAACTCAACTCGCCGTGTTTGGAGGAGGAGGAATGCTGCCTATGACCCCAAAAACATCATCCCCACCGTCAAACATGGAGGTGGAAACATTATGCTTTGGAGGTGTTTTTCTGCTAAGGGGACAGGACAACTTCACCGCATCAAAGGGACGATGGACGGGGCCATGTACCGTCAAATCTTGGGTGAGAACCTCCTTCCCTCAGCCAGGGCATTGAAAATGGGTCGTGGATGGGTATTCCAGCATGACAATGACCCAAAACACACGGCCAAGGCAACAAAGGAGTGGCTCAAGAAGAAGCACATTAAGGTCCTGGAGTGGCCTAGCCAGTCTTCAGACCTTAATCCCATAGAAATTCTGTGGAGGGAGCTGAAGGTTCGAGTTGCCAAACGTCAGCCTCGAAACCTTAATGACTTGGAGAAGATCTGCAAAGAGGAGTGGGACAAAATCCCTCCTGAGATGTGTGCAAACCTGGTGGCCAACTACAAGAAACGTCTGACCTCTGTGATTGCCATCAAGGGTTTTGCCACCAAGTACTAAGTCATGGTTTGCAGAGGGGTCAAATACTTATTTCCCTCATTAAAATGCAAATCATTTTATAACATGTTTGACATGCGTTTTTCTGGATTTTTTTGTTATTCCGTCTCTCACTGTTCAAATAAACCTACCATTAAATTATAGACTGATCATTTCTTTGTAAGTGGGCAAACGTACAAAATCAGCAGGGGATCAAATAATTTCTTCCCTCACTGTACTTCCAAAGTTGTGGCAAAACAGCTTAAGGACAACAAAGTCAAGGTATTGGAGTGGCCATCACAAAGCCCTCACCTCATTCCCATAGAACATTTGTGGGCAGAACTGTAAAAGTGTGTGCGAGCAAAGAGGCCTACAATTCTGACTCAGTTACACCAGCTCTGTCAGGAGGAATGGGCCAAAATTCACCCAACTTATTGTGGGTGTAACGCCCTGGCCATAGAGAGGGGTTTTTGTTCTTTATTTTGGTTAGGCCCAGGGTGTTACATTGGGTGGGCGTTCTATGTTAATTTTTCTATGTTTTTGTATTTCTTTGTTTTGGGCTGTGTGTGGCTCCCAATCAGGCACAGCTGAAGTTCGTTGTTGCTGATTGGTAGTCACACATAAGGAGCCTGTTTTTCCTTTGGGTTTTGTGGGGGATTGTTTCTGCTTCGTGTTTGCACCTGATAGTACTGTGTGGATGTCGGTTTTCTTGTTTTTGTATAGTGTTCACGTTGTTTAATAAATTCCTGAAGATGAACACTAACTCCGCTGCACCTTGGTCTACTCTCTCTTCCGACGGCCGTTACAGTGGGAAGCTTGTGGAAGGCTACCCAAAACGTTTGACCCAAGTTAAACAATTTAAAGGCAATGCTACCAAATACTAATTGAGTGTATGTAAACTTCTGACCCACTGGGAATGTGAAAGAAAGAAATAAAATCTGAAATAAATTATTCTCTCTACTATTATTCTGGAATTGTGAAAAACGGAGTTAAAATGTATTTGGCTAAGGTATATGTAAACTTCCGACTAACTGTAGGCTTGCTAACCAATTTATAATGAAACTAAATTAGCATTCCTTCAGGGCCCCCTTACCCTGATGTCTATAACAATTGCTCTAATAAAATAACTGAATTGAGCAAAACAATGTCGTCAATATGTCCCTACTGGAACAGGGAAATCGGTCAGGTGCAGTTTTACCCACCTGTAGAACTATCACAGCGCTGTCATATCTGAAAACAGTGGGGTAATCCGCCCTACCGATCACGGTGAACAGCTACTCGGGACGGCCCTATCGGGTCCTAGACGTTGGTGGCTAGACGTTGGTGGCTATAGTAGTAATCCTGTCAATGAAAGACTCAGCATCCTGTGATTTTTCTAACACCTTCTCTTCTCTACCGTACCATGGGTAAGAATCAACCGAGCAGGAAAGAGGAGGCCGTGTCTGATTCCCGCATCTCTGAGTTTCTTCCTAGCTCCATGAAAGGCCTGGCGCTGCTTGGTTACCTCAGCAGTGTAGTCTGGGTATATGTTAACCCGAGCTCCGTTGAAGGACAGGGGGAATTGCTGGTGGGACAGGCACAGAATATTTTCCTTCTCGGGGTCGTGGTGTATTTTGGCAATCATGATGCGGGGCCGTGTAGCGGAGAGCAAACCGCTTGGTCCACTTTTAGGCTTTGGGGGAAATTGTCAATACCTAACAGTTTTGGTATAAATTCTGCCACGAATTGTGTTGGTCTGCCTTTCTCAATTATTTCTTCCAAGCCTGTGATTCTGATATTGAAACGCCTTGAACGTCCCTCAAGGTCAATTAGCTTGAGTTTCATAGTTTTGTTTGTGTAACAGTGTAGGTTCCGTCCCTCTCTTCGCCCCAACCCGGGCTCGAACCAGGGACCCTTGCACACATCAACAACTGACACCCACCGAAGCATCGTTACCCATCGCGCCACAAGAGCCACGGCCCTTGCAACGCAAGGGGAAACCCTACTTCAAGTCTCAGAGCGAGTGATGTCACCGATTGAAATGCTATTAGCGCACACCACCGCTAACTAACTAGCCATTTCACATCGGTTACACTCACCCCCCCTTTGACCTCCTCCTTTTCCACAGCAACCAATGATCCGGGTCAACAGCATCAATGCAACAGTGTAGGTTCCTTCCCTCTCTTCGCCCCAACCCGGGCTCGAACCAGGGACCCTTGCACACATCAACAACTGACACCCACCGCAGCATCGTTACCCATCGCGCCACAAGAGCCACGGCCCTTGCAACGCAAGGGGAAACCCTACTTCAAGTCTCAGAGCGAGTGATGTCACCGATTGAAATGCTATTAGCGCGCACCACCGCTAACTAACTAGCCATTTCACATCGGTTACACTTGCTGTTAGTAGCTCTTCATACTGTCCCCCGATGGTGGCGATGCGTTTCTTGTGGTCACCTGCGTTTCCTTCCAGATCAATAATGCGGGTTGTATGTTCAGCCAGGGAGGCTTGCACCGATTGTAAGGATGAGTTGATTAAATTGAGTGTTCATGTCCTCTTCCATTTTTTTGATAGCTGCTAATATAATAGTCGGTGAGGGCTCTGAGTCAGGGTTAGCCATGCTAGCCATTATGGCCAGGCTAACGCAAGCATCGCCATCCTCATCTTGTGCTGTGGTGGGAACTTTGCCGTCTTTCTTTCTGGTTGTTTTTGGATTAATTAGTTTCCCCTTGGCCGTGTTTCTCATGGAGTTGCTCATTGTAGCAGTTTGGTTGGGCAAAAGTAATAGCATTGTGTATAAATGAAATTTAAGCAAGGGTGAGGAGGAGGTAGTCGGAGAAGCGTCTACTCAATGTGGTGCTCACTAGAGCCCCCCGTTCCCCAGTGATGTTTCTTGATTGAAATGAAGTAGATATACTATACATACAATCTAGCTACTGACAGACATAATGACAGACAGGACAGAGCCTGACAGCTAGTTACCTGCTGAGAGTCTCCCTCTGTGTATGGCAGCTTGGTGGACACGTGGAACATGATCTCCTTGTTGTGAAAGTTAGTGTAGACAGACTCTGTTCCTGTCTGGCCGTGGGTGACGTCCAGTCCTCCTCTGAAGCTGCAGAACCAGAGTGTGAACCAGACCGTTACATCACCAACAGCAGTAGCACAGGTCGTCTCAGACTCAGTGCAACCAGCCAGCACATCCACACCACTCTGTCTCATCCATCATAGAGTGAATGCCAAGGGCAGTTATCCCCTTCCACTCAATCATGATGTCCCTATCACTCAGAATATTATATTGCTCTAAATCGAGAGAATCAGAGCAGATCTACCATAATAAACAAGGCTTTAGACGTCTGAAGTGTCATCATTCAGGGAGTCATGTCAAAGTCAATTGTAATCGATTAGAGACATGATCAGTCTTTCATCTGCCATGTCAATACCATTCTAAGGCCACACTTACCCTTTAAAGTCATGGAGCTCAATCTTGTCCCCCAGAAACTCCAAGAACTCTACAAAAGCAGGACTCTCGTCACTGTTCCCAAATAGCTCCTCCTCGGTGGTCTGCAGGGAGAAACACAAGAGGAAGTATTACATCTGAGCTCAACAGGAAATCAATCAGGCCTCCTCTGGAGGAAGGACAGCAAATCCTCTTAGTTTGGGAAGGAGGGAGAAGCTCACACACCTAAACTCTCCTGAGAAGGCTGGCGTCTTATGATGACCAGGAAGTAGCACAGTCATAATAATACTCCAAATATGGGAAGCGACCAACTGTTATACATGTATATGACTTTATATGATTTTACAACCACAGGCTATATAAACACTCACCTGGCCAAACTTCTGATAAATGACTCCAAACTTGAAATTGTTGCTGATGACATGCTCATCAAAGGTGACAATGAGCCTTGAAGCCTGGAAAAATCGAGACTAGTACATTCAGCAGAGTCAAGGTGAAGGGGACTTGCAATGTAAAGCAGTGAGGGGGGAACATATATACACTGTCGTTGAGAAATAAAACATTAATACAGCAATAAATGCTCCTTGTTGGACCATACTATTATTGTATCGTAAAATAGTTATTGTTAGCTACTCCATTGTAAATGTACAGAGCTGACCAGGTAACTGAATAATTTCAAGATTAATACAGAGCCTACCTTTGGGTAGAGGACTGGGTAAAATCTGTCCACATTTACCTCTTCAAACACCAGCTGCAAAATAAAAAAGTACTTTAAACTTTTCCTCCTGCCATTGCAACTTTATACAATAACTTTATTTCAACTTCACATCCAGTAAATCCCTTTCCAACAATTCTCCACCGGGCTGGAGCATTAACATTTCCTTCTGGACTGTCTGTCATCCTACCTTGGCCATCTGGACCACGTTGGGGAACTCAGTCAGGCAGGAGATAGGAATCACATCATGGTGAGTTTTTAATTTGGTCCTAAAAGACAAATTGATGGAACAGTCACATAGATATTCCCCATTCTGTCTTTAGAGATAGGATTCTCATGTTAACACTTTGGGTTCATTTAAAAAAATCCTTCCCATTTTGTTGACATCCCTGTTGATGCAAATGTGATGCAAAACCAATGTGGATAATCTTTCTAAGGATGCTGTGGAGACACAATAGTGATTTGCATAGCCAGCCTTGCCACAGTCAACTATGAGCAACACAACCTGTTCACACCTGCTGTCTTTTCAGTGACAGCACAGCAGGCACATGAACCGACATACCTAGGTACTCTCTGGCATACACCCCCTGCAAACTGAGCACACTAACTAACAAAACATCCATTACAGCTGGAGTGCACTCTCTAGGGTTGTAAAATTCATTCACAGCTTTTTATGGAATATTACTACTCTATCATTAGTGTTATAATGTGGTGGAATTGATCATTTCACAGTGAGTGAGCATGTTGGGGAGAGGTGGGTGTGTTTGTGTTAGCACAGTGTACAGGCTGGCCTGGCACGTGTTTAAGGCTAGAGTGCTGCCATGCTGAGCTAAATGAACCTCTCCCTGAACACATAGTAGGGGATGGAAATGTGGACAGGACTGCTTAACAAACACTATTAGAGGATGAAGCAGACATATGTCCTCTGCTCTGGGTCAGGTGTTATTGAAAAGCGCCTGCAGTCCTTTAATGGCTGTATTGTCCTGGAACAGTGTGAAGAGAGCCTGAGAGGAGGCCACATTGAAAGAAGAGAGAGAGAGAGACAATAATGAGAGAGAGAGTATAATGAGAGAGAGATAGAGAGAGGGGGGGGCACATGGGGAGAGAGAGAGAGAGAGTGGTGAAAACAGAAGAGAATGGGGAGAAGGGCAGTGGGCAATAGAGAAATGATACAAGATAAGAGACAAATAGTGTGTAGCACGGGAGGCTGGTGATGGAGGACTTCTCATAATAATCCCTGGAATAGAGTGTGCATGGAATGTTTCAAAATGTTTTTGTTTTTTTAACCATTCCATTTATTCTTTTCCATGCATTACTATGAGCCCGTCCTCCCCCAATTAAGGTGCCACCAGCCGCCTGTGGTGTGTAGAGAGAAAGAGGAGGCAGGGGAGAGATGAAGATAATATGAATGGTACCTTAGCAGCAAGCAGAGATGCTCCTGGTCCCCGATGACATCATACTTCATGGAGAAGACCAGGTGGCCCAGGCCGATGTCCATGGAGTAGTAATTAAAGTGTTCCTATAGAGACATCACCAGAAGGTACACTCAGATAACAAATAATCCACACTTCAGGCAATGTTCATTATTCCTCTTACTGGCCCAGTCCCCCTCAGCTCGACTGCTCAGAGAAGCTCCTCCAGCTAACTCAACAGTGGTACATACAGATAATACTTTAATTTGTTATAAACACAGTCCCCTGCCAGGAGAATGAATGGACTGAGCCTCAGCCTGTGATGTAAGCATTTTGAGGGACTCTCAGCTAGCAAAGAAATATGCTACTTCCTTCTATTCTATTTCTATTTCAATCTACTTCAATTTCAGCTGGAATGAAATCTCCAGAAAAAAAGTGGGGAACAGAATGGTGCTTATCAGATGATGCTCACCTTGCCCATGAACTGTTTCCTGTAGATCTTGGCCGTGCTGTTGGTCTCCAGCTTGATGTGGGAGGCAGCACATGGCTTCTGCTCAGGCTCAGGTGTGGCACTGGGTTTGTGATTGGTCCCCTCGATCCAGTAGCCTCCGAACTGAGGCAGCAGGATTAGGGGGAAGGGGCTCCTACGACCCAGGACCTGATTCCAACCAAGATGATGAAGTTAATAAAGTTAAATTAAAATAAACACAATACGTGGGATTCAATTCAATAGCAGATAAAGAGCAACCACACTTTGGGTTCATTCAGACTGTTTATGATGTATCAAAGAGCTCTATATGTGATACAGATTTCAGTTTCCAATGGTTTTTATCATACACAGCTCTGTATGTGAGTCAGTTTTAGATTGTTTGTACCTCGTGAACGCTGGGGTAAGGGATATAGTCCTCCTCTGTCTGCAAGAAAACCACATGTCATATAATTCAGAACATTTTTCCATTTACCATCATAGTCCCCTCATTAATGCAGCATGTGACTTATGTTGACAGCACAATCAACCAATATGTAAATGCTCAATCTACAAAGCACATAACTAGAATTAAAGGAACCCACATTAAATCATAGATTGAAACCACATTGACGATATTGGGTGGGCTAACCCAACTAATGCGACCCAATTTTTGGAGTGACCACCACAATAAACACAACAATGTATTCACATCCTTATTGTCCACTAATTGTGACACTCAGAGCCTTGGCGAGCATCCCTTTAATCGGACACAGACTGCCGACCCGCCGAGGATATGGTACACAATCCAGCATTCCAACACTGCAGTCGTTTGGCTGTGTGATAAGATTGATGAGGTTGGGGTTCTAATTTGAGTGGTGTGTGTCTGAAAGCCTGTCTGACGGGAGACAAGGAGAGGTTCAAGGCTCTGCCATAATGGAGCCTTTGTCCACAGGGAGTGTGTGGGGAAATGTGAGGATGGACTAGACTCACTTTGAGGGGTGGAGGGAAGGTGCATCTCTGCTCGTCCATTCTGCTGCCCTGTGGAGGGAAATAGAGGCATGCCAGGGGCCAGGTGATATACACAGCACACACACACACACTCACACAGCTGCACAGAAATAACATAGACTTCTCACTCCAAGTTAACTTCAAAACAATAATAATATTCAAGAGCATTATGTTTTAAATGTTCCTCTAAACCAATCTTGGCATTACAGGTACATAGGAAAAGAGAGACTAGGAAGATTTCAGATTAAGGACAATACATTGCTTCAACATATCAACTAAACATAGCATGAAGAAAAAGCAAAGGGAGAGAGAATTCAAATGTCAGTGGAAGAAAAAAGATAGGGTAGTAACTGAAGCAAAGGAGTGAGTGTCTGAGAGACAGAGGACAGCAGAGAAAGCGTCACCAACAGCCAGGACCAGACCACACACATCATTGAGTCAATCAGAGGGAGTAAACCTACTGAAACAGAACAGTTAACACCATCGTCATTTGGCATGGGCGTCCGAGGCTTCATCCCTGGATGTTTTTGGTCCAGCCTGAAACCTTTATTTTACATTTCAGTCTGATATGAGTTTCCATAACCACACATCACTATGCGGTATTAAAAAATAAATAAATACAGACATTTATATGTCAAAAAAATCAAGGCTAGGCAGTAGCAGGCACTGCAAGAAGTCCCTGGAGTGAGGCGGTGACTGCTGTGATTGGTAGAGATTTTACAACAACATTATATTTAACCCAGTTTAAAAATAGGAAGTAGAATGAGGTAGTAGAATTTACCAAATGAATTGAATTATAGAGGTCTAATGATCTATTCCATTCAACAGGTAAACCTGCTTGGCTCATGTCTGTTATTTCCAATATATTTATAGGTTATGTAACTAATTTGTAAAAAAAAAACGGCCCATTATTAAATAGGTGAAATTATTTAATTGACCTTTTATTACTATTTCTATTCACTTAGTTACTTACTTTTTCTAATGTTGTTGCATTGTCGAGAGGTTAACTTGCAGGTCAGCATTTCATTGCACTGTGTACTCCATGTACAGTTGAAGTCGGAAGTTTACATACACCTTAGCCAAGTACATTTAAACTCAGTTTTTCACAATTCCTGACATTTAATCCTAGTAAAAATTCCCTGTCTCAGTTCATTTAGGATCTCCACTTTATTTTAAGAATGTGAAATGTCAGAATAATAGTAGAGACAATGATTTATTTCAGCTTTTATTTCTTTCATAACATTCCCAGTGGGTCAGAAGTGTACATACACTCAATTAGTATTTGGTAGCATTGCCTTTAAATTGTTAAACTTGGGTCAAACGTTTCTGGTAGCCTTCCACAAGCTTCCCACAATAAGTTGGGTGAATTTTGGCCCATTCCTCCTGACAGAGCTGGTGTAACTGAGTCAGGTTTGTAGGCCACCTTGCTCGCACATGCTTTTTCAGTTCTGCCCACAAATGTTCTCTAGGATTGAGGTCAGGGCTTTGTGATGGCCACTCCAATACCTTGACTTTGTTGTCCTTAAGCCATTTTGCCACAACTTTGGAAGTATGCTTGGGGTCATTATCCATTTGGAAGACCCATTTGCGACCAAGCTTTAACTTCCTGACTGATGTCTTGAGATGTTGCTTCAATATATCCATATCATTTTTCTTCCTCATGATGCCATCTATTTTGTGAAGTGCACCAGGCCCTCCTGCAGTGAAGCACCCCCACAACATGATGCTGCCACCCCCGTGCTTCACTTTTGGGATGGTGTTCTTCAGCTTGTAAGCCTTCCCCCTTTTTCCTCCAAACATAACGATGGTCATTATGGCCAAACAGTTATATATTTTTTTCATCAGACCAGAGGACATCTCTCCAAAAAGTACGATCTTTGTCCCCATGTGCAGTTGCAAACCGTAGTCTGGCTTTTTTATGCCGGTTTTGAAGCAGTGGCTTCTTCCTTGCTGAGCGGTCTTTCAGGTTATGTCGATATAGGACTCGTTTTACTGTGGATATAGATACTTTTATACCTGTTTCCTCCAGCATCTTCACAAGGTCCTTTGCTGTTGTTCTGGGATTGATTTGCACTTTTCACACCAAAGTACGTTCATCTGTAGAAGACAGAACGCGTCTCCTTCCTGAGCGGTATGACGGCTGCGTGGTCCCATGGTGTTTATACTTGCGTACTATTGTTTGTGCAGATGAACGTGGTATCTTCAGGCGCTTGGGAATTGCTCCCACGGATAAACCAGACTTGTGGAGGTCTACAATTTTTTTCTGAGGTCTTGGCTGATTTCTTTAGATTTTCGCCTGATGTCAAGCAAAGAGGCACTGAGTTTGAAGGTAGGCCTTGAGATACATCCACAGGTACATCTCCAATTGACTCAAATGATGTCAATTAGCCTACCAGAAGCTTCTAAAGCCATGACATCATTTTCTGGAATTTTCCAACCTGTTTAAAGGCACAGTCAACTTATTGTATGTAAACTTCTGACCCACTGAAATTGTGATACAGTGAATTATAAGTGCAATAATGTGTCTGTAAACAATTGTTGGAAGAATTACTTGTGTCACGCACAAAGTAGATGTCCTAACCAACTTTCCAAAACTATAGTTTGTTAAACTTCTTATGGCTTGAGGGCGCTATTTTCACATCCGAATGAAAAGTGTGCCCAAAGTATACTGCCTGCTACTCAGGCCCAGAAGCTAGGATATGCATATAATTGGTAGATTTGGATAGAAAACACTCAAAGGTTTCTAAAACTGTTTGAATGATGTCTGTGAGTATAACATAATTTATTTGGCAGGCAAAACCCCAAGGACAAACCACCAGGATTTCTTTTTATGTCACTCTCTTTTCAATGTGTTTTCATTGAGAATCCATAATTCTAAGGCAGTTGCTTGCTTCCTATCGCTTCCTATCGCTTCCACTGGATGTCAACAGTCTTTAGAAATTGGTGGATGTTTTTCCTTTGTGTAAGAATGAGGCTGGAGGGAAGTGTACTGTTTGATATAGGCGCGTGACCTGAAAAGCACGCTCCACTTTGTTTTCCTCCGGTATTGAACGCAGTTTATCCCGTCTTAAATTTGATCAATTATTTACGTTAAAAAATACCTAAAGTTGTATTAGGAAAGTTGTTTGAAATGTTTGGACAAAGAATAAAGGTAACTTGAGATATTTTGTAGTCATGTTGCGCGAGTTGGAACCGGTGTTTTTCTGGATCAAACGCGCCAAATAAATGGACATTTTGGATATATAACGACGGAATTAATCGAACAAAAGGACCATTTCTGATGTTTATGGGACATATTGGAGTGCCAACAGAAGAAGCTCATCAAAGGTAAGGCATGAATTATATATTTATTTCTGAGTTTTGTGTCGCGCCTGGCGGGATGAAATATGATTGTCTGTGTTGTTTGATGGGGTGCTGTCCTCACATAATAGCATTGTTTCCTTCCGCCGTAAAGCCTTTTTGAAATCTGACACTGTGGCTAGATTAACAAGAAGTTCAGCTTTATTTGGTGTATTGCACTTCTGAATGTATGAAAGTTAAATATTTGTAATACTTTTTTTGAATTTGGCGCTCTGCCATTTCACCGGATGTTGTCAAATCAATCCCGTTAACGATTTGAGCCATAAGAAGTTTAACAGGAAATTTGTGGAGTGGTTGAAAAACGAGTTTTAATGACTCCAACCTAAGTGTATGTAAACATCCGACTTCAACTGTATATCATGTGTATATGACAAATAAACAAACTGGGACTTAGAAGGGAAGGGGGAGGGCAGCCAGAAAGAGAGGGGAAAAGATGGCCAGCTTTGTGGTTATTTGTGATTGTAGGTGAACAATTATTAAGTTATGTGTCCACAAATGTTATGTCATCGAAATATCTCACATTAGCTGGTAGAACTGACAAAGGTATAATAATATTCATATAGCCTAGGGGCTATGTAGCTTCTTATTTGTTTGTGGACACATTTTTCTTTACAGTTTAGTTGCCCTGATCGTGTCAGTATATGTCACGACTTCCACCGAAGTCGTTTCCTTTCCTTGTTCGGGCGGTGTTCAGCGGTCGGCATCACCGGTCTTCTAGCCATCGTCGATCCACTTTTCATTTTCCATTTGTTTTGTCTTGTTTTCCTACACACCTGGTTTCCATTTCCCTCATTAAGTGTTGTGTATTTAACCCTCTGTTCCCCCCATGTTCTTGTGTGGAATTGTTTGTTTATAAGTGCTTGTGCACTATGTTACTGGTGCGTGTCGGGTTTTGTACCCATGTAGGTTTTTTTTTATTGCCCTTGGTTTTGAAATTAAACTGCTCCGGCTATTACCTATTTCTGCTCTCCTGCGTCTGACTTCACTGCCACCAGTTCCCCAACCCTTACAGAATTCCACACCACCCATATGGAGTCAGCAGGAGCAGGTGCCCCTGGTATAGGGGTCGAGGAGCGCGTCCTGGAGCAAGAGGCGATGATCCACCATCTCGGCGCCCCCATGGACCGCATTGTCCAAACCATGGACTGCTGGGAGAGACAAGGAGTTCTTCCAGTGCCTCCCCCAGCACAACAGGGGCCTCCACTACTCACTCCCCCTGCACCCGGTTCCAGTGGGATTCGCCTCACCCTACCCGGGGAGTACGATGGGACGGCTGCCCGCTGCCAGTGTTTCCTGCTGCAGTTGGAGTTATACCTGGCAACGGTCCACCCGGCTTCTTCGGGCCGTGAGAGGGTGTCCGCCCTCTCAAGGAACGCACAAGAGTTCGCTTTGGACTTTTGGACCCTGGCCTCCAGAGCGGGATGGAACAACAGGGCCCTGATCGACCACTATCGCTGCAGTTTGCGCGAGGACGTCCGTCGAGAGTTGGCCTGCAGGGACACCACCCTCACCTTCGACCAGCTAGTGGACCTGTCCATTCGGCTGGATAACCTGCTGGCTACCCGCGGACGTCCAGATCGGGGTCTGTTGGTTCCATCCCCCAGCACCACCGCTCCGATGCCCATGGAGTTGGGAGGTGCTGCGCTCAGGGAGACCGGAGGAGGTTCCGTCTCGTGCACCATCTGTGGCCGCAGAGGTCACACTGCCGGTCGGTGCCGGGTTGGTTCCTCTGGGGGTTGAGGCAGTAGGCAGGGCACTCTGGCGTCACCCCAGGTGAGAAGGCACCATTCTCACCCAGAGCCCTCTTTTGCACACATGTTTTTGTTCGTTACTTTTTCTGAGTTTTCCCCGCATTCCAAGCATAAGGCGCTCGTCAATTCAGGCGTGGCTGGGAATTTTATTGACAGATCATTTGCCCATAGTTTAGGGATCCCCATCGTTCCTGTGGCTATGCCCTTCCCAGTTCACGTCTTAGATAGTCGACCATTAGGGTCAGGGTTGATTAGGGAGGCCACCGCTCCTCTGGGCATGGTGACGCAGGGGGGTCACACAGAGAGAATCAGTCTCTTTCTCATAGACTCTCCTGTGTTTCCCATGGTGCTAGGCCTACCCTGGTTAGATTGTCATGACCCCACTGTTTCATGGCAACGGAGGGCTCTCACAGGGTGGTCGCGAGAGTGCTCAGGGAGGTTTTTAGGGGTTTCCGTAGGTGCTACTACGGTGGAAAGTCCAGACCAGGTATCCACCGTGCGCATTCCCCCCGAATATGCAAAACCCTTCCTTGGCGGCAGACGGAAGGTAATAATGGAGGACAGCGACGACACCAGGGTTCGCGGACACTCAAAGCCCAAGAACAACCCCAAGATTTAGGGGGGGGGGTTAGGGGGCACAAGGGGTGGCCGGTCGAGCCAAGGAGAGTGCCAGAGCCCGAATGGCAAACTCTGGAGGAGTGTGTCATCAGACCACGGCCACAGAAACCCCAAGATTTTTTTGGGGGGGGCACATGGAGCTGGTGGCTGAGCCGCGGGAAGAGCCAGAGACTGTCAGGGAGGCAATGGAGAAGTTGGGAGAGAGAGAGAGATGTTGTGCAAGTGTGTTCTGCTCAACATTCGACCAGAAAATCCGGTTAACAGTCTGGTGAAACCTGTGTCGGCTCCATGCATCTGGCCTCCAGTGCGCCTCCCCAGTCCGATACGTCCTGTGCCTGCTCCTCGCACTCACCCTGAAGAGCGTGTCACCAGTCCGGTGCAACCTGTGCCGGCCCCACGCATCAGGCCTCCAGTGCGCCTCCCCAGTCAAGTACGTCCTGTACCTGCTCCTCGCACTCGCCCTGAAGTGCGTGTCCCCAGTCCAGTACGTCCTGTGCCTGCTCCTCGCACTCGCCCTGAAGTGCGTGTCACCAGTCCGGTGCCACCTGTGCCGGCTCCACGCATCAGGCCTCCAGTGCGCCTCCCCAGTCCGGTACATCCTGTGCCTGCTCCTCGCACTCGCCCTGAAGTGCATGTCCCCAGTCCGGTACGTCCTGTGACTTTTCCCTGCACTCGCCCTCAAGTGCGTGTCACCAGTCCAGTGCCACCTGTACCGGCTCCACGCACTAGGCCTCCAGTGCGCATTCACAGTCCAGAGCTTCCGGCGACGGTTCACAGTCCGGAACCTCCTGAGACGGTCCACAATCCGGAACATCCAGCGACGGTCCACGGTCCGGAACCTCCTGCGACGGTCAACGGTCCGGAACCTCCTGCGACGGTCAACGGTCCGGAACCTCCAGCGACGGTCAACGGTCCGGAACCTCCAGCGACGGTCAACGGTCCGGAACCTCCAGCGACGGTCAACGGTCCGGAACCTCCAGCGACGGTCAACGGTCCGGAACCTCCAGCGACGGTCAACGGTCCGGAACCTCCAGCGACGGTCAACGGTCCGGAACCTCCAGCGACGGTCAACGGTCCGGAACCTCCAGCGACGGTCAACGGTCCGGAACCTCCAGCGACGGTCAACGGTCCGGAACCTCCAGTGACGGTCAACGGTCCGGAGCTTCCAGGCAAGGCGTCCAGTCCAGCTCCAAGGCCGAAGCCTTCTTCTGCACCAGTGCCCAGTCCAGGCAAGGCGTCCAGTCCTGCTCCATGGCCGGAGCCTTCTTCTGCGCCAATGCCCAGTCCAGGCACGGCGTCCAACCCAGCTCCATGGCCGGAGTCCTCCTTTGAGCCAGTGCCCAGTCCAGGCATGGCGTCCAACCCAGCTCCATGGCCGGAGTCCTCCTTTGTGCCGATGCCCAGTCCAGGCACGACGTTCAGCCCGGCGCGATGGCCGGATCCGGGGTCTGGGCAGGGGCTACAACCTGCACCGGAGCCGCCACCGACACTAATCACCCCCCCCCCCCCCCATTTGGTTTCAGGTTTTGCTTCCGGAGTCTGCACCTTTGGCGGGGTACTGTCACGCCCTGACTATGGAGAGCCCTTGGTTCTCTATGGTGTTGTAGGTCAGGGCGTGACTAGGGGGGTGATCTAGTATGTTTATTTCTATGTTGGTGCTAATATGGTTCCCAATTAGAGGCAGCTGTTTATCGTTGCCTCTGATTGGGGATCATATTTAGGTAGTTATTTCCCCACCTGTGTTTTGTGGGATATTGATTGTTAGTGTGTTTGGGCACTGCGTCCTCACGGTCTTTGTAAGTTTTGTTATTTTGTTTTGTTAGTTTCACTTAAATAAATATGTGGAACTATACTCACGCTGCGCCTTGGTCCACTCATTTCCAAGAACGTGACAGACAGTGTCTATCTAGCCCCGGAGATAGGCTATCCTTAGGCTGAGTCAAATTCAGGTTGCACATCAGCTGGCTCAAGCTAATTGGCTAAATTATTTGGCTAACTCTTCCCAACTGCGAACACACACATCAAACCACACCACGAAACAAACTCACATTTGAATTCAGTCATGGCCGCTAGCATTTCTTAATTAACCAAATCTAAAAAGAGGCCAAATCAGGAAGTGTAGTCGCCCTTTATACTAACTAAAGACATGTTGCACCTTTACCTTGCTACCTTTCAGATGAGCCATGGAGGAGGACAGATAAGAACGGCAGGCCAGTGGAGCATTTAGAACAGTAACAGACAGGGGCAAATGGTAGGAAAGAAGATAATTTAAGTGACCCAGACACAGGCCCAAAACAAGTTAAGCTACCCCAGTATCCCCTTGACTGTTTTGAATTGCAAAACTAAGGAGACACACCAGACAAGACACAAAGACAGCAACAGAAGTGTAGGATATGATGGAGAGAGACACCAGACAAGACACAAAGACAGCAACAGAAGTGTAGGATATGATGGAGAGAGACACCAGACAAGACACAGAGACAGCAACAGAAGAATAGGTGTTGGAGAGAGACACCGGAAGAACAGAACAGGCCATAACAGAAGAGGATAGACAAAGGAGACAGTAACAAACAAGAACCTGAGACAGCAACAAACAAGACACAGACACCAACAAACAAGAAGCAGAAGGTGACAGAAGAGGGCAAATGGAGAGAGAACAGTAGAGCACACATTAGAATGTATCACTTGAAGTTGCTCTATAGATTTTATTTAGTTAGATTTATTTACAGGAATAATAACAGGTGAAATACAGACAGTGAAAAGTAAAACATGGTTTACAAAGAACTTGCAGGTGAGGTGAAAAAGCCTGTGAAATTACTATTAAAACAATTATTTACTTTCACACTTTTTACAACTGGGACAGGACAAGATAGGAGGGTAGACAAGAGAACGCAACATAGAATACTAAGAGACAGCAACATAAGAGGGCAACAAGAGAGACAGCAACAGACGATACAGGAAAGGCTATGGAGAGGAGGGGTGAGCACACAGTAGACTGTACCACTTAAAGCTGCTCTATGGATACTAAACAGTGTGTGTGTGTGTTTAAACATTTGACCAACTGGGGGACATTTTCTTAGTCCCCACAAGGTCAAATGCTATTTCTAGGGGGTTTATGGTTAGAATTAGTGTTAGGGTTAGAATTAGATTTAGGGTTAGGAGCTAGGGTTAGTTTTATTGTTAGGAGCTAGGGTTAGGTTTAGGGTTAAGGTTAGGTTTTTGGGTTAGGGTTAAGGTATGGGTTAGGGTTTAGGGAATATAGGATTTTGAATGGGACTGAATTTTGTGTCCCTACAAGGTTAGTGTGTCTGTGTGTGCGTGCGTGCGTGTGTGTGTGTGGACATGTTTAACCAGAAGTACCCACAAGAATAGTAAACGGAAAACAAATTGAAACTACAAAGAAGACAAAGCAGTGAGTATAGTATACAGCAGAGATCTCAGACAACTTACAGTACCTGCATCCTCTGGATCATTGCAAATAGGTCTGATGTCTGAGGGAGAGAGATAGACAAATCAAAGAAGGAGAGCGGTTTACTGGTTGGTGAAATATGCTGGCTCTACAGTCTTCTTCACATGAGATTTTTATTGTGTTCATCCCAACACATTTGTGGATGTGGAGCTGGGAGTGTAGTTGATCCAAGCCCTCTTTACATTACAACCAGCCTCTGACTGCATGCTCCTTGGCATCAATGTGTTGTGCTTCTTTCCCAGGCCAGTCACACCCCCCGAGCACACCATCACCCTCACTGAGGCTCCATTTACTATTCACTGAATCGCTCCTAACGAAAACAATCGCCTGGAAACAATGATATTCTCCTCTGAAGGAGCCGGCAGGGTGAAGCCCAGTGCCTCTAAAGGCGGGGAGGGAATATTAAGGTGCAAACAGCCACTAACCACCTTAACACAGTCTCAGGCAGGCAGCTAACTCTGTACACTCAGGATGTATTGATGCGTGACTGTAACACACTTAGCCCATTAGATCAACACGGAATGGGGAGAGGAGATATTAGTCAGAAAATGAAAACAAATTAGATGCATGGGTTTACAAACTGGTTCTAATAGTACCCTCCATCTGTCAGCTCTGTTAATTTTGAATCAATAGTCGTCTACTGTACAAGTCCTGCAGGAAGTGAGTCAAAGATACATAACTTCCAGACTCCTTTAACCAAAAATCAACACAAGTGCTGTAGCCTCATTACAAACTCCATTCACTATCAGCTCCCATTAACTGCATAATCCATTCTATCCCAGATAAGGTAGTGGCAGGTAGCCTTGCGGTTAAGAGTATTGGGTCGCTGGTTCGAATCCCTGAACTGACTAGGTGAAAAATGTGTCATTGTGCTGTTGAGCAAGGCACTTAACCCTAATATCTCTGGATAAGAGCATCTGCTAAATGACTCAAATGTAAAAAATATGAGAACTCATGAAGAGAAAGAACTATTGAGGCCTGAGAATCTACTCTATTCAAGATAAGGGACACTCGTATAAAGTAAGAGAAGGAATACCCACAGCCAGGCAGCTGTTCTCCACAAAGCCTGCTATTCTGATGCTGGGCAGTTCCATCCTGACCACAATGCATGGACTAGGGAAGTTACCAATTAAAAACTCTGTGCTACCGGGTGAGATAGCCAATGACAGCCCAGTGAAGCACTCTCTGTACCATGTAACACAAGTGGACTGGGGTGTCAAGCTAATGTTTTCACATGACAACATGAATTTACTATGGGTACACCAAAATGTACTGTTTGGGCACATTCACACATACTGACTAACACTGGCTTGTTTTAATAACCCATGGTTCATTGTGTGAACAAACAGTGTCATATGATACGCTGGCCGATCCTGCTGCTGCCTTGAAAGCAAACGAGTGCAAACTAACACGGTCAGTGAGGATCAGAACCAAAAACAGAACTATTACTGTTTTCCATACACAAATATTCACCACACCAACCCCTTTACCAAAAATGTGAGTGCAGTAGTAACCTACACATGTGGGGTGACTGAACTCTCTGCCAGAGACAAACAGATTATTGAGAGGTACTTCCATGGTAACGAGTAAAGGTGAAGGGACTAGAAACAGCAGTAAAGACCGACCCTGATCTAATGATCTCCTTTCCTAGCCTCTCCACTGTCTCTGTAGCTACTGGAAACAGAGTCCTACCAAAACCAATCTCTGTCCACATGAGAAATTATACATTAATATTTGTGATAAGACTAACAGTAAGAGACACAGCTGTGCCTTCAAGTAACGAACAGCTGTTCTGGCTGCAACAGAGTAATGGTGAACAGATGTGGATTTACAACACTACGCTGTCAGATACCTAAGATCACAGTTATCTGCACTACATTATCTCTTACTCATATGCAACAGTAAGAATGAATACTTACATCACTGTGTCGTCTCCTCTGGCCCCATGTAATAACCGAAGGACTGAGGAACACATGGCCACTCTTAGTCATCCTGAAGTCACTCATAACTCCAAAACTCTGACACCAAAAACAGAGTATGGGTATATTTGTTTCTGTGTGTATATAGACCAGACGAGTGTCAGAGGTCTAACTACTACTGTCACTTTACACTCTGTATTCTACTGCCCCTAAAAACAAGACAGGAACTGCTGCGTCTCAGGTCTCTTAACACGTTGCATGCTCATTAGAATGCATGGGTTTGTATAGGTCTGTATGTACTATATCTGTGTGAGCATGTGCCTGACTGTAAAGATCCTCTTCCCTCCCTTCCTCTTCTCACACACTCTGTTTTCGAGGAAGAGCGTTTCTCCACCTCCTCTCTCGCTTTGTGGACTTCTCTTTTTTACTCTTTCATATGGTAAGCATATTGTTCTCTCTCTCTCTCTCTCTCTCTCTCTCTCTCTCTCTCTCTCTCTCTCTCTCTCTCTCTAGTCTGTGCTCAAAGCTTTTACACTGCAGAAGTAAAGTAAGTCCACCTTTTAGTCCGAATAACGTGTATAAACTGCTCTGTAAAGACCTTGATGTTAAAGTAAGACCCTCCTTGTTCATTTATTGACACAGCGCATTTCTTCAGGGGCCTTTATTGACCCTGTGAAAGTTTTCATGGGCCGGGTCTGAGAGGAGTCAGCAGGCTGCAGGAGCCCAGAGATGGTCTGCTGACACAGCCAGGTCCAGGGTCTGAGATCAGGGTCTCATCATCTCATCTTTTCAACTTTCAGAACAGAAAGAAGGGTAGTCATTCTGTAGTATGTTGGATTACATGTTTGAATAAGAGGAAGAGAAAGAGCGAAAGAGGGAGGAAAGGGGAAGAGTAGTTGTATTATTATGTAAAGTGTACACTGTGGAACTCCTCCTCTCGGAGGTACTCTCCCACTATCACATGTCCAACCAATACTGCCCTACTTCATACCACAGGGAAACACATTTCAGGAACCTCTCAATGAAAACAAATTGGACTCATTTTATAATGGTCTGCATTTATACAATGAGAAACACTATCATTTCTTACAACAAAATTGATTTCAGCAGAGAGAAATCAATGGGCAAAACACTCGAGCAGGGAGAGATCTGAGGTTCTATGATGAGGAGGCTACACAGTGCCTTCGGAAATTATTCAGACCCATTTACTTTTTCCACAGTTACAGCCTTATTTAAAAATGGATAAAATAAAATCCTCAGCAATCTACACACAATACCCCATAATGACAAAGCAAAAACAGTTTTTAGAAATGTACAGAAGTATTCAGACCTTTGCAATGAGACTCAACATTGAGCTCAGGTGCATCCTGTTTCCATTGATCATCCTTGGGATGTTTCTACAACTTGATTGGAGTCCACCTGTGGTAAATTCAATTGATTGGACATGATTTGGAAAGGCATACACCTGTCTATATAAAGTTCCCACAGTTGACAGTGCATGTATACCCAAGATGGTGTAGCAGTCGCATGTCTTTGTCCTTGTCTTGTTGTGTCCCATGTATATATCTTTTTATATCTTTTTTCTTCGCATATCTTTTTATATTTTTGTAAACCTCAATTTCAAAATACTCTCCTGCAACCCGCCTCACCCAATGTGGGGCGGGCTGAATTGGTCCATTGGCCAATTTCTTGGGCCACTATACCTATTTTGCCAATTGGCCTGGACCCCTTTACTACATGGAACCCTATTAATCCATCACGACTGGACTACCGACGTAATCTGCCCGAGGGTTTTTTTTTTTTTCAAGATTCCCCTCTGTCGCGACATCCCCTGAATGCCCATCTGCTAGCCTGCTAGCCGCGGCCCGCTAGCTGTCTACAGCATATTGGACTGTTAGCTGAAGAGATCCATCGGCCAATTTCTTGGGCCACTATACCTATTTTGCCAATTGGACTAGACCCCTTTACTACACGGAACCCTATTAACCTCTCTAGGGTAGGGGGCAGTATTTGCACAGCCGGATAAAAAACGTACCCGATTTAATCTGGTTATTACTACTGCCCAGAAACTAGAATATGCATATAATTATTGTCTTTGGATAGAAAACACCCCAAAGTTTCTAAAACTGTTTGAATGGTGTCTATGAGTATAACAGAACTCATATGGCAGGCAAAAACCTGAGAAGATTCCTTACAGGAAGTGCCCTCTCTGACCATTTCTTGGGCTTCTACACTCTCTTTATTGAAAACTGAGGATCTCTGCTGTAACGTGACACTTCCTACGGCTCCATGTTTTTATTTTTTCATCTTTGAACGAAAACACGCTTTCCCGGTCGGAATATTATTAGCGCTTTTGGCAAGTGCTCTATCAGAGGACAATGGGCTGAGGCACGTGCACAAGTCGACCCCATGCTTTTATTTTTTTTCGTCTTTTAACCTAAACACAGATTCCCGGTCGGAATATTATCGCTTTTTTACGAGAAAAATGGCATAAAAATTGATTTTAAACAGCGGTTGACATGCTTCGAAGTACGGTAATGGAATATTTTGAATTTTTTTGTCACGAAACACGTCGGGCGCGTAACCCTTATTTACCCTTTCGGATAGTGTCTTGAACGCACGAACAAAACGCCGCTGTTTGGATATAACTATGGATTATTTGGGACCAAACCAACATTTGTTATTGAAGTAGAAGTCCTGGGAGTGCATTCTGACGAAGAACAGCAAAGGTAATAACATTTTTCTTATAGTAGATCTGACTTTGGTGAGTGCTAAACTTGCTGGGTGTCTAAATAGCTAGCCGTGATGGCTGGGCTATCTACTGAGAATATTGCAAAATGTGCTTTCACCGAAAAGCTATTTTAAAATCGGACATAGCGAGTGCATAGAGGAGTTCTGTATCTATAATTCTTTAAATAATTGTTACGTTTTTTGTGAACGTTTATCGTGAGTAATTTAGTAAATTCACCGGAAGTTTGCGGGGGGTATGCTAGTTCTGAACGTCACATGCTAATGTAAAAAGCTGGTTTTTGATATAAATATGAACTTGATTGAACAAAACATGCATGTATTGTATAACATAATGTCCTAGGGGTGTCATCTGATGAAGATCATCAAAGGTTAGTGCTGCATTTAGCTGTGGTTTGGATTTATGTGACATTATGTGCTAGCTTGAAAAATGGGTGTCTGATTATTTCTGGCTGGGTACTCTGCTGACATAATCTAATGTTTTGCTTTCCTTGTAAAGCCTTTTTGAAATCGGACAGTGTGGTTAGATAAAGGAGAGTCTTGTCTTTAAAATGGTGTAAAATAGTCATATGTTTGAAAAATTGATGTTTTTGTATTTTTGAGGAATTTGTAATTCGCGCCACGCCCATCATTGGCTATTGGAGCAGGTGTTCCGCTAGCGGAACATCTAGATGTAAGAGGTGCATCTCTAATCCAAAATTAAATCTAGAATTGGCTTCCTATTTCGCAACAAAGCATCCTTTACTCATGCTGCCAAACATACCCTCGTAAAACTGACCATCCTACCAATCCTCGACTTCGGCGATGTCATTTACAAAATAGCCTCCAACACTCTACTCAACAAATTGGATGCAGTCTATCACAGTGCCATCCGTTTTGTCACCAAAGCCCCATAAACTACCCACCACTGCGACCTGTATGCCTGTATGCCTGTATTGCCAAACCCACTGGCTCCAGGTCATCTACAAGTCTTTGCTAGGTAAAGCCCCGCCTTATCTCAGCTCACTGGTCACCATAGCAGCACCCACCCGTAGCATGCGCTCCAGCAGGTATATTTCACTGGTCACCCCCAAAGCCAATTCCTCCTTTGGCCACCTTTCCTTCCAGTTCTCTGCTGCCAATGACTGGAACGAACTGCAAAAATCAATGAAGCTGGAGACTCTTATCTCCCTCACTAACTTTAAGCACCAGCTGTCAGAGCAGCTCACATATCACTGCACCTGTACATAGCCCATCTGTAAATAGCCCATCCAACTACCTCATCCCCATACTGTATTTATTTATTTATCTTGCTCCTTTACACCCCAGTATCTCTACTTGCACATTCATCTTCTGCACGTCTATCACTCCAGTGTTTAATTGCTATATTGTAATTAATTCGCCACCCTGGCCTATTTACTGCCTTATCTCAACTCATTTGCACACAATGTATATAGACTTTTTTTCTACTATATTATTGACTGTATGTTTGTTTATTCCATGTGTAACTCAGTGTTGTCGTACGTGTCGAACTGCTTTGTTTTATCTTGGCCAGGTCGCAGTTGTAAATGAGAACTTGTTTTCAACTAGCCTACCTGGTTAAATAAAGGTGAAATAAAAAATGTGAAAATGTCAGAACAAAAACCAAGCCATGAAGTTGAAGGAATTGTCTGTAGACCTCCGCAACAGGATTGTTGTAACGGCTGTCGTAGAGAGGGGACCAAAGCGCAGCGTGTTGATTGTTCATGATGAATATTTATTTGAACTCAAAACACTAAAGGAAAAATAACAAAGAGAAAACGAAATCGCACAGTTCTGTCAGGTACATAAACTGAACAGAAGACAACTACCCACAAACACAGGTGGAAAAAAAAACCCTACTTAAGTATGATCTCCAATTAGAGACAACGAGGACCAGCTGCCTCTAATTGGAGATCATCCCAAACAACCCCAACATAGAAATAGAAAAACTAGAACCTAAACATAGATATACAAAACATAGAAAAACACAAAACACCCCCTGTCACGCCCTGACCTACTCTACCATAGAAAATAACATCTTACTATGGTCAGGATGTGACAATTGGGTCAAGGGACAGATCTGGGGAAGGGTACCCCAACATCTCTGCAGCATTGAAGATCCCCAAGAACACAGTGGCCTCCATCATTCTTAAGTGGAAGATGTTTGGAACCACCAAGGCTCTTCCTAGAGCTGGCTGCCCGGCCAAACAGAGCAAAAACCCAATGGTCACTCCGACAGAGTTCTCTGTGGAGATGGGCAAACGTTACAAAAGGACAACCATCTCTGCAGCACTCCACCAATCAGGCCTTTATGGTAGAGTGGCTAGACGGAAGCGACTCCTCAGTAAAAGGCACATGACAGCCCACTTGGAGTTTGCCAAAGGCACCTAAAGACTCTCAAACCATGAGAAAAAGATTCTCTGGTCTGATGATAACAAAATTGAACGCTTTGGCCTGAATGCCAAGCGTCACGTCTGGAGGAAACCTGGCACCATCCCTAAGGTGAAGCATGATGGTGGCAGCATCATGCTGTGGGGATGTTTTTCAGTGGGGGGACTGGGAGATTAGTCAGGATCGAGGCAAAGATGAACAGAGCAAAGTACAGAGAGATCCTTGATGAAAACCTGCTCCAGACCTCTCAGGACCTCAGACTGGGGCGAAAGTTCACCTTCCGACAGGACAACAACCCTAAGCACACAGCCAAGACAATGCAGGAGTGGCTTTGGGACAAGTCTCTGAATGTCCTTGAGTGGCCTAGCCAGATTCCGGACTTGAACCCGATCGAACATCTCTGGAGAGACATGAAAATAGCTGTGCAACAGAGCTTCCCATCCAGCCTGACAGCTTGAGAGGATCTGCAGAGAAGAATGGGAGAAACTCCCCAAATACAGGTGTGCCAATCTTGTAGCGTCATACCCAAGAAGACTCGATGCTGTAATCGCTGCCAAATGAGGTCTGAATACTTTACGGCACTGTATTTATGCCACTTTAAACGTATAATACAGATTGATGTCCTTTGTTAAATACAATTGAGGCTTTACTGTAAAGGACCTTCTGTTGTGTGAAGAGCTTTGAGTGAAGTGTACATTTACAAAAATGGCAGCAGACTAAGTTGGATTTTGTAGGAGAACACACATAACCAAACCTTCGTTCAGCATCAATATCGTAAAGAAGGTCAATCCTGTTGATATTGCAAAGATGTGTACAAACGTTTGAGGTGTTGTGAAACAACAAAGGCTACAGGGTGACAAACAGCAAACATTTGATATTGAAACACACTGAGAGACAACAAATCTGTATTACCAGACTGAGTCATGCTAGCTATGTGGTCAATGCCATGCTTCCCATTGACATCCATGCATAACGTGAAATTAAGCGGAAGTTACGATTCTCCACTGGATGTGTTGGGAAGCGAAATACCCTGCATAGCTAATGTTAAAATGAAGTAAAAACTGCTCAAATCTCAGCTCGCTGTCTGTCTACTGCACAGTGTAGCTTAAAATGGAAACCATGTATTCACAGAGAGAGGGGATTTGGGCAAAATGATGAGAGAAGTAATAACCAGACAGCATAGTGAACAGATCACAGCTCTCTTTCTCAAGCCCCATCATCATATTGAGACTCCAAGTATACGTTACCTTAATTTCCTTTTACGAGTCCTTTCATTTAAACACTCCAGGTTAGTGCTCTAGAATAGATGCAATAATGAGCCTCTCTCCCACTGAATCACTTTTGCTGCCTCCCTGGCCTGGGGGCCTAAACGCTATGCATTTTTATATGTATTTTTTCGGACTTAATTACCAGATCTGGTTTGTGTGAGTGCCATGACGCTCCCCAGACCCTAAATAAAAAAGCTTGGTGGAGCTCAGTGACAATGCACCTCACGGCCCAGGGCCTAGATTAATTGGGTTAAGGTTAGAATAAGGGTTATGGGAAGGGTTAAATAAAAATGCTACAGTTGTCCCCGACGTGACTCGAACACACAACCTTTGGATTGCTAGACGGTCGCAGTATACGCCTAAACATCCTCCGCGACCAACCTCACTACTTTTGTTTCTGTCTAAAGTAACTAGAAAATTAGTAGATATCATATGTCTTGGAGGTGCTTAGAAATATGTATAGTACCAGGCTGGAGGGAGAGACAGTTGCTGAGGCTTATCTGATATCAATGAGATATAGAGCACTGTCGTGCTCTATAAATGATATGACATGCTATTTTATGAAATCGATGAATTGATTACATGATTGAATTAAACCATGCAACAATTATACCATTAATAACATGGGGCACCACGAAAGCATTAATTTATATAGAGCGGTTATCTCCCGAATCCACTCTCTTAAAGATCTGAAGATCTTTTATATCAATAGCAGTCAATTATTAATCGTCACCTCGATCGGTCTCATTCTGATTGTCGTAAGTACTTGGTTATCTGCACGAACCCTAGCTAATAAGTTGAATCAGCAATACACAAATTGTCTTCATTATTTATTTACAAATACCTAAATAATCACACAGAACTATATATATATATATATATATATATATCATCCTCCTTCTTTAGTGAATATATATATATATATATACACACACACAGGATAGATCACACATCGATTACTAATCATGTCATGAAAAGCCCCTAGTGGGCTAACCCGATATGACGGCTGGTTACACAGAGGAAGGGGATTGGGTTTGAATGAAAGAGCGGGAAGACTGAGGGACAAAGGGATTGAATCTCTATCGGACCTTGAGAAGCTATGCTACAGTAAATACAGAGTTTTATGCATTCTAATAACCGCCCATTCGGAAGAGGAAAATGCAAGATAGCAGCAGCGTAGCCTAGTGGTTAGAGCGTTGGCCTAGTAACCGAAAGGTTGCAAGTTTGAATCCCTGAGCTGACAAGGTACAAATCTGTCATTCTGCCCCTGAACAAGGCAGTTAACCCACTGTTCCTAGGCTTTCATTGAAAATAAGAATTTGTTCTTAACTGACTTGCCTAGTAAAATAAAAAAAAACTCTGAGCTGTGCTTTGATAGATGGGTCAAAGATGGAAGACTGGTTTACCCAGCAGAGATCACCATTGTCCTTTGAATAATCTTTCTGGTTGTTGTGTTGTAGAGTGGATAAGTTAAAGTACCCTGTTGTTCTTCTGGCCACATACGTTTACAGCTGCAGCTGATAACTTGACGTCTAGAAGGTATCACTTCTTCTTTCGTGAATAAACATTCAAAGTTCATACCAAGTTGCCATAATCAGCTCGCGCTGTATTCTGGCTGGTCTAGTCGAAATTCACCATTCCAGTGTGGTGATCGTCACCTCCATGGTTAAATTCACCCTTTAAAACGTTAGGACAGCAGTCTTAACATTTCTGGAACTAAATGTTCATTTCGTTTGGTTGTAGTTGAAATTAGCCCTTTTAAACGTATGGACACCAGTCCTCAGGTCATCGCTAACAAAGTTTGACTTCCGTCAACGGGTTTTTGTACTGGGGGGAGAAGGGCATGTTTCACAGTTCTCAACCAATGTCTGTTCACTTGGGCATGGCCACTGAGTGGGCTTACGTTTTACTATGAAACAATTCTCTTATTTAGGAGGCTAAAATTACATTTAATCTTTTCACAAATAGTTTCACATTTAAACATTTAAATTGCACAACAATTCCATGTGAATCTGATAACTAGAATGTGTAGACTTTCCAAGATACAATTTATGTCATCCTATCATCAGATATAATGTCCCAGACAACAACTGATCTGACATCATATTTTTTAAGTACCAACGGACACTTTCAACTGGTTGAGAAAGGGAAATATTGTTTATTCCCCAACCTTTTGATGGTACCATACTTTCTCTGTGGTAACACAGGGCTTTCCAAGAGTCCATTTTGTAGAGTGGAGAGAAAAGGGGGAAAGGTATTTATGGGGGGTCATAAACCTCACCCAACAACGCAACATTATGACAGCACTTACACTGACCCTATTGACCACAAATCAATGACTACGATCACTATAAGGCTGTTGCATAAAAGGACTTGACACTTTCAGCTATTCCAGACTATTTCAGACTATTTCAAACCCATAGTATAATGGAAGGGACCTGACAAACTGGGCTGAGGAAGATGGACCTGATTCCCTGGTCTATTCCATCACCACTATAACCCATAGCCCCCATCACAGCTTTCATCTCGCCCCACCACACTCCAATACCAGATACCTGAATTTCCCATCCTCTACCTGTGGTGAGACCTGCCAATGTTTTGGCCACGCCAACCTACCGTCCACTCCTCTCCAATCATGACCTCTGAGAAAATCCATCATTCATTGTGGCCATCAGGGGCAGGCTCCTGCATGACCTTCCTCTGGCCAGCAGCGGTAAAGCACAACGTTTACACTACAGCAGCTGCTCTGGTCTGCTCTGCTCTCCACACATCCTTCCATCAGAGGGATTGACTGATGCAGTGGGTAGCAGTGTCTCCAGGACCACCACCAACACCAGAGAAAAATCTGCAGGCTGAGGTACTAAGGCACTGAGCCACAGCACACAGCAGTGAAAATATGCCTAGATACTACAGCAATACAGTCTGGACCAAAGGCATTTACCTGATACAGCTACATTGATGAAGAACTCTGTGATTTATAGTCTGCTGAATTTGTTCATATATTACAAGATAATGCATTATGCATAACTATCATTGACAGCTTCTTGACAAGGACATTCACCTATAAATGTGTGCATTACTGCAGATTTAATCATTGAATATTCCTCATGTCCAAACGAATCACATCACCTGGGTTCGTAGATCAGCATAAATGAATTCCCATGAGCCAAAACCACAGAGAGTGATTCAGTCATCTGAGTGACAGCAGGCTTACAGAGGTTGAGGATGGACCACCAGAGTCTAGACCACTGAATCTCTTTACCTCACTCTAACACTCCAATTCCATAATGTAAGGGGTAGATGTGGGTTTTTGAGACACAGATATTCTTTAGGAAACCTTACGTACCTGTGATGAGCTGGGACCCAATAATCAAAACAATTTGCTAAAATCTTTATTTATATGTGAAATTGAGAGCATTCTCTATATTCCTCAGCCCCCAGTATCATATCATTATTTAAGGTGTTTTGTAAGTGCACCTACTAGCATCTTCCGGACTATAAAACAAAAGATTTGTCCTTGGATGTTGGAACAACCTATATATTATTTTATCTAAAAGTAGTAGATCATAGGCCCTTGATAATGACTTTGATTTGAATAAATAGCCGACCTAACCCCAGCAACTTGTGGCATACAGGCCATCACCTCCGTGTGAGTTAGTCAGAGCAGACTATCGACTAGATTACAGCTAGATAATAACAAATAAATAATAATATTCATTTCGTGGGTGCTTATATTTGTCCTATTTGGAAATGTTTTTTTTGTGTTGCATATCTCAACTCTCCCTGAGACACCCTTGGAGAGTGGTGTCACAGCTAGGGTCTGCCATTATCAATGGTGACCCTGACGCAATAATGGGTTAGGTGCCTTGCTCAAGGGCACATCGACAGATTTTATTTTCACCTTGTTGGATGGGGGATTCAAACTAGCAACCCTTCGGTAACAAACGCTCTAACCGCTAGGCTACCTGCCACCCCTGTCTGATTGGTGACACCTTTCACCTGCACACAGAGTAGGGCAATAGAACAACACAGGGAGGAGTGGAGCTGAATAGAAAAGAGGAAAGAAAGAGGTAAGAGAGAGACTTGTGAAAAGAGGTGAGAGGTCAAGGCTCAATACTAGAGCTGACAGGGTGCAGTTGGGGCTTGGACCCCGCTCCTACCTTTGATAATGAGTGAGCACGATACGGAGGATGGGAGTGTGACAGCAAGGGCTCTAGTGTGTCAGAGATACGAGGAATCCTTCCATCCTGTTTGCTGTGAATCACAAAGGAAAAGTTTGAGTTATTGACATGGATATATTATGACATTATGGGTTACTGTTAGGGGTAGGGTCGATTACATTGGAAAAATCATGTTTGGTTGGTTTTGAGTTGAACATCTCCGGTAGAGATCAGAGAAACGGTAGCGTAAATTCTGGCAATCACGGAGGTGCGAGATTTAACCTCACCACATTAAAGAGAGGTGCACACTGTAGATGATGTGACTGAGCTGACTGTCTTTCCAGTCTCCCCCCAGTAAATACTTGGGATTAACCCATAATTGTCTTTCTGTCTTGCTCGACTGGGCTACAGTGTTGTCCCCTGAGCCTGTGAAGTGGTGGGGACAGGCTATTACTAGGGCTGTCAGGCAACTGGAATGTCTGAACCATTAAAATAGAATTTGAAATTACTGGGTAGTTCTTTGGTTTGAACAACAGAGTGAAAAGGGAGGTTAAGATCTCCTCTTCCATCCCTCCCTCTGTCTGATCATGTTTTCTCTGGTGACAAGATCTTATTAGCAGCCTGGCCAAAGCTGTGTGATTGAGTCAAAACATGTTACTTCACACAACGTCTCACAAAGCAGTCAACTGCTGGATCGACTGGCAGTCAGGCTTTTAACGGCCCATATTAAATAAATGGAAGACCCTTCTACACACAGAACCTTGAACAGAGGGCACCACGCTGAGGCTTGAAGCAGGAGGCATTCTATTAATGAGTAAGGCTTGGCACAACAACCTGGCTGGCAGGGAAGGTGAGCTGCTGAGAATATGTAAATCTCTCTCTCTCTCTCACATACGCACACACAGGCACGCACACACACATACACATGCATGCACACTTTTCAATCACATGGCACAGGGGGTGGTTTGGAGGTTCAATAAGCCTATTTACCAAGTGGTGTTGTTATCCTTAAATTTCAGCTGTACTCAGCTGAAGGGTTCCCTGCTCATTAACCCTGCAGAAACCGTCAGTGCACACCACTGAACATCACTGACAACACACTGTTGACCTGGAGCAGACACTCCTTTAACAGCATTATTTCATATCTTCTATATGAAAACATTGCAGAATCATGTCGGAGAGCTCATTTCTTAACCAAAGCATGGCACATCATAATATTGCCCCACTACAAAGCAGGGCCTTGCAGTGCTTATTCCATCCTACAACAGTACGACACGTTGGCATCTGGTAGTAGGCTGGTTTAGATGGCGGCTGGGTAAAGCAGGCACTAATACACAGGGAGGGATCAGAGGGTTCAGCCTGACAACTGGTCACCTCACCCCAGGAACACACTCAGCCTGCTTAATGGATCGGATTACGGGAGCAGAATGTGTGTGTGTGTGTGTGTGTGTGTGTGTGCGCGCCCATCAATGGTAGCTTAAAAGCCACCAAACAAAGCACACATCCAGTGAGTGTGTCATCATCTCAACACTAAGGGTGAGCAGAGAGAAGAGATGATGGTCTCACAGTGTGACTGGTGACAGTAGCAATACTATTTGGGATAGTATTGCTACTGTGTTTCACATCCCAATACCAATTACAGGGACACCTGCCACACTATGAATGTTTAAAAAATACACTGAGTCCAGATCAATGGTTTCGCGCACCTCGAGTTAGTACTACGTACAGTAATCTAATACATTTTTATTTAATAGTAACACTGGCCTAAATGACAGAACATTGTGAGAAACAAGTGATTGGTGCAGCTAGTCATCCATAAGTGGCTCAGTTAACAGACTGCAGTGGAGGAGTGATTGGCAGAGAGAGAGCATGTCCTGGTCCAGGTCTAATCTGGAGAACTGAATCAGAGAATGAGAGTCATGCAGCCATTACATAATACAGCTGTCCAAAAATAGCCCCCGGTGAAGAGGTCACCAACCTTAAACCACAAATCTGATTAAGATGCCACTACCATGAATGCTGTGTGTGTGTGTGTGTGTGTGTGTGTGTGTGTGTGTGTGTGTGTGTGTGTGTGTGTGTGTGTGTGTGTGTGTGTGTGTGTGTGTGTGTGTGTGTGTGTGTGTGTGTGTGTGTGTGTGTCCCACACTGACCGTGGACACTTCCAGTCAAGGAGAACATTTTAAACCTGAAAAGCCTTCCTCCACACAGTACTGCTGGGTCATGGGCTCTGATAAGATGATGCAAATTAGCTCTCTCTACTCCTCTGGTGGGTGTGGAGTATACCTGGAAATACAAATGAGCTGGACTGGTTTGCATGTATTGCAACAAAATGGAATGACAAATGCATTTCTCTAGTCCCTGAGCTGCAGAGAAAGCGTGAGAGAGCATGATTGCACCAAGACAATAGCTCAATATCCTAAGTAATGTGTTCCCTGTTTGGTATAATCCATACCAGTCAAAATGTATAAACACATCTCCTGCAGAACATTGAAAAGGTTGCAATGTGGAGGGCAAACATTCACTAATTATTGGTGCAATCAACAGATCGATACTATGGTTCAAGATGCAGTAGAAATCCAATTTGATCTAGTGATTAACTTCAGCAGCAAACCAAGTCTGTTGAGGAGGGCTTATATTATACAGTAACATACCAACATGTACTTAATGAGGTATAGCATCAATGCAGGGGTCTGGGACATAGTCCCTAATAAAGCTTCATGAAGACATTGAGTATTTAATGCGTCACTAAGTGTTATCTCATCAGGACAGCACAACAAAATCTCCAAAGAAAACACCATATCTGGCCATAACTGCAGCAAGAGAGATATGGCATGGCTGGCCCTTTTAATTAGGGCAAGTGGGGCCGTTAATTATGTCTTGTGGGGCTGTCTATGGTGCAGTCTGCAGATTATGGAGTGTGTTGGCGTTTTAATTATGGCATATTTTGCAGTATGTTAACTGTCATATGTCAGCTGTCAGTGAAACCAAAACTAACCTTGACAGTTAAGTTTAGGTATAAATTCTGAGTGGTTAAGCTTAATGTTTGGGACAGGGTTAACCTTGACGATTAAGTTTAAGCATTCATTCCGACTGGTTAAGGTAAGGGTTAAGGTTTGGAATAGGGTTAAAACAGAAAAACAAAAGATGAAAAAACACGTACCTAGTACTGGGATTGAACTTGCGATCCTCTGAGCCATAGCTCACGGTTTGAGCCCATCCTCAACCCCACCCACAACACCCTAGCTTGTCGTGAACCTACTGGATGGTCATAGGCACTCGCGTTGCCTGTAATGATGGTAGGAAATTTCAATGGAAATAAAATGACACCCCATGCCATAATTTCAATATGCCTAAATACGTCCTGGGATTGCAAACATAGCCAAGAGACATAAAACCATGAATCCAAGCACTATCAGATTCCTGGATCAACATCAAATATACAAACACCCCTCTACTACACCAACATACTCAGTAATCACCTGTCTTCTTATAGCTAAAATCTAGCATAATGGTCCCGTCTTTCTCTTCCACTGCCCAAACCCACCTGTCCTCTACCCACACACACTGATAGTTACCGGAGCTTAACCAGCCAGTCCAGCCAGACAGAACACAGACAGACAGCAGGCTATCTAATCAACCGCAGCAGCTAATGCACAATGAAAGCAGAGTTACTTACTCTAGGCACCAGTGTGAGCAGAGCGAGTGGAGTGCAGAGGCAGGTCCAGCATGGGATGAAGAGATCAGTGGACGATCATCACTGCTCTATGCAGCAGAACCTAGCCAGGAAAGTGCTGGATACAACTATGTTCTCTCCCTCTCGCTGTCTCCGTCTCTCACAGGCTCTTAGCTTCTACCTTTCCTCTCCTTTTACTTAATTGCTTCAGAGTGGTCTTTTGCTATCGCTCACCTCCAAATGTCTTCCGCTCTTTCTCTCTTTCCTTCTCTCCCTCTACTTCTCTGTCTGATTCAGTGTTAGCGCTCTAACACCTGCTGTTAGATCTCAGCCTCTCCTGTCAGATGATGCTGTGGAAAGCTCCCCTCTCTCCCCTCCCTTCCTCATTACTCTTTCTCCCCCTCCCTCCCCCTCTCTCTCCTTCTCTCACATGAACACACACACACACACACACACACACACACACACACACACACACACACACACACACACACACACACACACACACACACACACACACACACACACACACACACACACACGAGTGAGCAGAGTGCAGTGGGTGTATGGACACGAGTGAGCAGAGTGCAGTGGGTGTATGGACATGAGTGAGCAGAGTGCAGTGGGTGTATGGACATGAGTGAGCAGAGTGCAGTGGGTGTATGGACATGAGTGAGCAGAGTGCAGTGGGTGTATGGACATGAGTGAGCAGAGTGCAGTGGGTGTATGGACATGAGTGAGCAGAGTGCAGTGGGTTTATGGACATGAGTGAGCAGAGTGCAGTGGGTGTATGGACATGAGTGAGCAGAGTGCAGTGGGTGTATGGACATGAGTGAGCAGAGTGCAGTGGGTGTATGGACATGAGTGAGCAGAGTGCAGTGGGTGTATGGACATGAGTGAGCAGAGTGCAGTGGGTGTATGGACATGAGTGAGCAGAGTACAGTGGGTGTATGGACATGAGTGAGCAGAGTGCAGTGGGTGTATGGACATGAGTGAGCAGAGTGCAGTGGGTGTATGGACATGAGTGAGCAGAGTGCAGTGGGTGTTTGGACATGAGTGAGCAGAGTGCAGTGGGTGTATGGACATGAGTGAGCAGAGTGCAGTGGGTGTATGGACATGAGCGAGCAGAGTGCAGTGGGTGTATGGACATGAGTGAGCAGAGTGCAGTGGGTGTATGGACATGAGCGAGCAGAGTGCAGTGGGTTTATGGACATGAGTGAGCAGAGTGCAGTGGGTGTATGGACATGAGCGAGCAGAGTGCAGTGGGTTTATGGACATGAGTGAGCAGAGTGCAGTGGGTGTATGGACATGAGTGAGCAGAGTGCAGTGGGTGTATGGACATGAGTGAGCAGAGTGCAGTGGGTGTATGGAC
The DNA here is from genome assembly GCF_901001165.1 of Salmo trutta. Classification (NCBI taxonomy): domain Eukaryota; kingdom Metazoa; phylum Chordata; class Actinopteri; order Salmoniformes; family Salmonidae; genus Salmo; species Salmo trutta. The sequence continues at coordinate 26,272,658 of NC_042970.1, read as the reverse complement.
ATGAGCGAGATTCATGATGCGAAGTGCTAAGAAGGACATTATCTACCATACAAGATATCAAATCACTCAGTCCCCATTATCTACCTCATCCCTCTGACAATAATTATCACATCCAGCCCATGCTCCATTTGACTCTGTAGCAGACAGCTGAAAGCGCAAAAAAAATATCTAATGTCAAACATAGATTATGGATTCACATATGGAGATTAAAATAGCAGAATAGACAAAGGACAAAGTCAGCTATTAACCAATGATTCTGCTGAGATTCTGTCTTTCATAGAGGACAATTCAAATAAAACACAGTCAAATGCATCTGTAAATAGCATAATCTTCAAATGATGTCTACCAGGACGAGAAGTCTATCTCATTCCCCACTGAGCCAGACTTCAGTCTCTTTCCACCTCCCCTATGAGTACTTACCAGATATGCTGCACCTTATGGAGGATTGTGTCAGTGAAGCTCACTCTCCTGGTTCCAAGGCCCATGCTACCTGCTCCTGTCCTCTTGCTCTGAGGCATGTTCTCTGGCTGCTGCCTGCTGCAGCTCTACACTGGAGGAGGGTTCCACCTGGACCTGCCTGGACCGCCCAGGCTCAGCTAGACAAAGGACCAGGGTGGATGCCCATTGGTGAGGAAACCAAAGGCCATTGATGGGAGGAAGACTTGGTCCACACCCAGCTCAGAGTTTACTCTTACAGGCCTGCCCAGAGCTCCCTAAAGCCCATTGTCTGGGTGTGGTTCCACACCAGTCTCAATAGACACACAAAACCATTTTGTCTTAGTTTTTCACAGCCAGTAGTTTCCCCCTGTCTATCTCCCAGGTGAACTACTTTGGAACTCACACAGGGAAGATCATTTTACCTCCGATAACCTTTCCCCTCAGGAGACGACAACCAGACCGAGACCCAGGCAGCCTGGAAGGGTCTGATGAGGTGTGTGGCATGTGAGGCTAGACATACATCTCAATCTGGGCCTCTCCAATTGGCAAAGCTGACAATAGGATGAGCAGTGTATCATTGTTCCCAAACAGTGTGAGAATGAGGGAGTCAAACCAGGTCATGGGGAGTCAATTTCCTAAATCATTCTCATTGTCAGCCCAGACAAAGATCAATGTATTTGAGTAATATTTATAAAAAGAATGCTCTTTGGCCTGTGTTAATACTAATTAAAGGGATGTATAATACCCCGTTTGCCTGGAGTTTAATCTCTCTCACTATCTCTCCCCCCATTCACTTCCTCCCCATTCATTCACTCACTCACTCCCCCTCTCTCTCTCTCTCTCTCGCTCTCTCTCTCTCTCCCCCCCATTCACTCCCTCCCCATTCACTCCCTCTCCCACTGCCCCTGCAGTCATCTGTGGAGCCAGCTAGGCTAAATTTCACATTTACACACTGTCATACTGCAGATACTTCACTCCATGCTGAGAGACTAACACTCCCTATGTGGGAGGAGGCACAGATACTATATTGAGTGTGTGTGACAAAGAGAGGTAAGGAGAGGGGCAATGGCCTCCTCACTGAGTGTGACTGAAGGAGTAACTTTATCACGTTCTTTATCAGTAAGTAACTCCTGTCTGGCCTGTCCTAGGGCTGTGGGATTCATTGTTCCCTCTGAGTCTGCTGGGACTAGGAGGACTACACATGGCTAGACGCACAGCACATGAGAACCCTGTCAACCCTGCTTCTCACCTCTGCTTCTCATAATTCCATTGTGTTTGGAACTCTAACTCCATTGATTTTGTTAGCCCTGTGCTGGAAACAGTGTGGTGTGAGACAGCACGACAGCCCGGCAGACAGACAGGCAAGGCCATGGCCCCTGTCCCCAGTCCCCTGAAGCCCAACGTGATGATGGAATACAGGCAGGCAGCAGCCTCCTAGTTCATTCCCAGTGTCAGCGCCAGTCACCCTGACCACTGGGGATGGAGGTAAGCTCCTCTGCTCCGTAATGAGCTCCGGCCCGACCCAGGTCATCCTTTGTCCCTGTGCTTCAGTGTACTGTACTGCTCTGATCTGGTCATGGTCCGATGGGAGCCCAGCTCAGCTGTGGCTTTTGCTTTGCTGACAAGGTGACTAATTAGGTGATTACAGTCATTAAGAGGATGGCCAGTGATCTCAGCAGGTGCTCCAGGTGGACATCAGTGGCTGACTGAAGTGCATTCAACTCCAAAAGCAGCAAAAAGCAAAGCTAGCCATACTCAAGGCTAGCCATGACTATACCACCAGTTGAAAGCAGCAGAGTTAAATATAGAAATTGTGTTCAAAACAAATGTTAGAGGTGTATCTGAACCACTCAGGTATTGTTATGCTGATGCATCTAGACACACAATCCCCAAAGCACTGTGATTTTTTTGTTCAAACTACTTCAAACAAATCAATCAAATAAAACAAAATTGGTCACATACACGTTTAGCAGATGTTATTGCGGGTGTAGCGAAATGCTTGTGTTTCTAGTGCAGTAATATCTAACAATTTCACAACAATACACACAGATCTAAGTAAAGGAATGGAATTAAGAATATATAAATATATGGACGAGCAATGTCAGAGCGGCATAGACTAAGATACAGTAGAATAGAATACAGTATATACATATGAGATGAGTAAAGCAAAACATGTACACATTATTAAAGTGACTAGTGTTTCATTTATTAAAGTGGCCAGTGATTTCAAGTCTATGTATATAGGCAGCAGCCTCTAATGTGCTAGTGATGGCTATTCAACAGTCTGATGGCCTTGAGATAGAAGCTGTTTTTCATTCTCTCGGTCCCAGCTTTGATGCACCTGTACTGACCTCGCCTTCTGGATGATAGCAGGGTGAACAGGCAGTGGCTCGGGTGGTTTGTATTTGTATTTATTATGGATCCCCATTAGCTGCTGCCAAAGCAGCAGCTACTCTTCCTGGGTTCCAGCAAAATGTAGGCAGTTTATACAATTTTAAAAACATTACAATACATTCACAACACACTGTGTGCCCTCAGGCCCCGACTCCACCACTCTAGAGGAAAAAGAAACGCACACCTATTAAGGCGAGATGCTGGCTAGCGGAGTAGAAAACTTGAAAATAAGGGAGAGCCGCACACTCTAGGAGCTCAGATGCAAAATGGAATATCAAACGTTTCGACAGCCAAGCTGTCTTCATCAGGGTTTATCTACCACATATCTACCACATATCTACAGTACTAAATCCATGTGTATATATAGTGCGTATGTTATCGTGTGTGTGTGTGTGTGTGTGTGTGTGTGTGTGTGTGTGTGTGTGTGTGTGTGTGTGTGTGTGTGTGTGTGTGTGTGTGTGTGTGTGTGTGAATGCATGTGTCTGTGCCAATGTTTGTGTTGCTTCACAGTCCCCACTGTTCCATGAGAGTTTTTTTTATCTGTTTTTTTAAATGTAATTTTACTGCTTGCCTCAGTTACTTGATGTGGAATAGAGTTCCATGTAGGCATGGCTCTATGTAGTACTATGTGCCTCCCATAGTCTGTTCTGGACTTGGGGACTGTGAAGAGACCTCTTGTGGCATGTCTTGTGGGGTATGCATGGGTGTCCGAGCTGTGTGCCAGTAGTTTAGACAGACAGCGTGATACATTTAACATGTCAATACCTCTCATAAATAAAAGTAGTGATGAAGTCAATCTCTTCTCCACTTTCAGCCAGGAGAGATTGACATGCATATTATTCATATTAGCTCTCTGTGTACATCCAAGGGCCAGCCGTGCTGCCCTGTTCTGAGCCAACTGCAATTTTCCTAAGTCCTTTTTTATGGCACCTGACCACATGACTGAACAGTAGTCAAGGTGCGACAAAACTAGGACCTGTAGGACCTACCTTGTTTATAGTGGGTTAAGAAGGCAAAGCATCACTTTAATATAGACAGACTTCTCCCCATCTTAGCTACTACTGCATCAATATGTTTTGCAACAACATGGCGTCAACAGAGATGGTCGCCTCGCTTCACGTTCTTAGGAAACTATGCAGTATTTTGTTTTTTGATGTATTATTTCTTACACTGTTACCCCAGGAAATCTTAAGTCTTATTACATACAGCCGGGAAGAACTATTGGATATAATAGCAACGTCAACTTACCAACATTAAGACTAGGATTACGACTTTCCCGAAGCGGATCCTCTGTTTGTACCACCACCCAGGACAATGGATCGGATCCCAGTAGGCGAACCAAAACAACGGCGCCGCAGGAGGGGCAGATGGAGCGGTCTTCTGGTCAGACGGAGCGGTCTTCGGGTCATCGCCCACCGCTCCCGAGTATACTACTCGCCAATGTCCAGTCTCTTGACAATAAGGTAGATGAAATTCAAGCAAGGGTTGCCTTCCAGAGAGACATCAGAGATTGTAACATTCCCTGTTTCACGGAAACATGGCTCACTCGGGATACGTTATCAGAGTCGGTACAGCCACCCGGTTTCTTCATGCATCGTGCCGACAGAAACAAACATCTCTCTGGTAAGAGATGCCTTATGATTAACGAGTCGTGGTGTGATCATAACTTGATAACTCAAGTAATTTTGTTCACCTGACCTAGAATTCCTTACAATCAAATGCCGACCGCATTATCTACAAAGAGAATTCTCTTCGATTATAATCACAGCTTCGATCATGTGGACTGGGAGATGTTCTGGATAGCCTCAGACAACAACATTGATGTATATGCTGATTCGGTTAACGAGTTTATTAGCAAGTGCATCGGTGATATTTTACCCACGGTGACTATTAAAACCTTCCCCAACCAGAAACCGTGGATTGATGGCAGCAGTCGTAAAAAACGGAAAGCGCGAACCACTACTTTTAATCATGGCAAGGCGACCGGAAACATGACCGAATACAATCAGTGTAGCTATTCCCTCCGCAAGGCAATCAAACAAGCTAAGCGTCAGCATAGAGACAAAGTAGAGTCGCAATTCAATGGCTCAGACACGAGGTGTATGTGGCAGGGTCTACAGTCAATCACGGATTACAAAAAGAAAACCAGCCCCATTGCGGACACCGACGTCTTGCTCCCAGACAAACTAACAACTTCTTTGCTCGCTTTGAGGACAAGACAGTGCCACTGACACGGCCCACTACCAAAACCTGCGGGCTCTCCTTCACCGCAGCCAACGTGAGTAAAGCATTTAAACGTGTTAACCCCCGCAAGGCTGCCGGCCCAGACGGCATCCATAGCTGCGCCCTCAGAGCATGCGCAGACCAGATGGCTGGTGTGTTTACAGACATATTCAATCAATCCCTATCCCAGTCTGCTGTTCCCACATGCTTCAAGAGGGCCACCATTGCTCCTGTTCCCAAGAAAGCTAAGGTAACTGAGCTAAACGACTATCGCCCTGTAGCACTCACTTCAATCATCACGAAGTGCTTTGAGAGACTAGTCAAGGATCATATCACCTCCACCCTACCTCACACCCTAGACCTACTCCAATTTTCTTACCGCCCCAATAGGTCCACAGACAACGCAATCACAATCACACTGCACACTGCCATAACCCATCTGGACAAGAGAATATACCCATTTAAGAATGCTGTACAGCAATTACAGCTCTGCATTTAACACCATAGTACCCTCTAAACTCCTCATTAAGCTCGAGACCCTGGGTCTGAACCCCGCCCTGTGCAACTGGGTCCTGGACTTTCTGACGGGCCACGCCCAGGTGGTGAAGGTAGGAAACAACACCTCCACTTCACTAATCCTTAACACTGGGGCCCCACAAGGGTGCATGCTCAGCCCCCTCCTGTACTCGCTGTTCACCCATCACTGCGTGGCCACACACGCCTCCAACTCCATCAAGTTTGCAGACAACACAACAGTAGTAGGCTTGATTACCAACAATGACGAGACAGCCTACAAGGAGGAGGTGAGGGCTCTGGGAGTGTTGTGCCAAGAAAATAACCTCTCACTCAGCATCAACAAAAAGGAGATGATCGTGGACTTCAGGAAACTGCAGAGGGAGCACCCCCCTATCCACATTGACGGGACCGCAGTGGAGAAGGTGGAATGCTTCAAGTTCCATGGCGTACACATCACTGACAAGCTGAAATGGTCCATCCTCAGGAGGCTGAAGAAATTTGGCTTGGCGCCTAAAACCCTCACAAACATTTACAGATGCACAATTGAGAGCATCCTGTCGGGCTGTATGACCGCCTGGTATGGCAACTCCACTGCCTGCAAAGAGGGTGGTGCGGTCTGCCCAACACATCACCTGGGGCAAACTACCTGGCCTCCAGGACACCTACAGCACCCGATGTCACAGGAAGGCCAAAAAGATCATCAAGGACAATGCTGCATCAAATGTACATGATCTTAGGGGTATTGGCAAACACAATGTAATTCATTTAATTTATGTACCCCTAATTGCACGGAATACATCTGTTTATCCTACAGCTATTGTAAGCAGTAATCATGAGCCTATAAACCAGAGTTACACTGTTAGCACTGAGGCGGTGTGCAATAGTAGGAAGACCACATTATGCAGCTCACCCTGCCCTATCAGCTCCAATGTAATTAACATGAGTAAGTCTACCACTGATAAGCTTCCCATTTAAGCATTACAAACAATCAAGCAACCCAGACAAGTGCTAAAAATATGAATATATGTAGCCTAAGAAACAATGTCCAAGAAGTCAATAACTTGCTTGTAACAGATGACATTCATATTCTGACATTCATATTCATATCTCTGAAACTCACTTAGATCATACAGTGGTAGCAATACATGGTTATAACATCTACCGAAAAGACAGAAATGCCAACGGAGGCGGTGTTGCGGACTATATTCAGAACCACATTCCAGTAAAGCTTAGAGACGATCTAATGTTATATACTGTTGAAGTAATATGGCTACAGGTTCATCTGCCTCACCTAAAGCCCATTCTTGTGTGAAGCTGCTATAGACCACCAAGTGCTAACAGTCAGTATCTGGATAATATGTGTGAAATGCTTGCTAATGTATGTGATATCAACAGAGAAGTATATTTTCTGGGTGATTTAAATATTGACTGGCTATCATCAAGCTGCCCACTCAAGAAAAAACTTCAAACTGTAACCAGTGCCTGCAACCTGGATCAGGTTGTCAGTCAACCTACCAGGGTAGTTACAAACAGCCCAGGAATTAAACCATCAACATGTATTGATCACATTTTTACTCACGCTGCAGATATTTGTTTTAAAGCAGTATCCAAATCCATAGGATGTAGTGATCACAATATAATAGCAATATCTAGGAAAACCAAAGTTCCAAAGGCTGGGCCTAATATAGTGTATAAGAGGTCATACAATAAGTTTTGTAGTGATTCATATGTTGATGATGTAAAGAATATTTGCTGGTCTGTGGTGTGTAATGCAGAGCAACCAGACGCTGCACTTGACGCATTTATGAAACTACTTATTCCAGTTACTAATAAGCACGCAGCCATTAAGAAAATGACTGTAAAAACTGTTAAATCCACTTTGATTGATGATTGATGAGGAATAAAAAATTGTATGGTTGAGAGGGATGAGGCAAAAGGTATGGCAATTACGTCTGGCAGCCCAACTGATTGGCAAACCTACTGCAAATTAAGAAATCATGTGACTAAACTAAATAAAACACACTCTGAAACAAAAATAAATTATATAAGAATGATAGTAAAAAGCTTTGGGGCACCTTAAATTACATTTTTGGGGAAAAAGCCAACTCGGCTCCTTCATTTATTGAATCAGAGGGCTCATTCATCACAAAGCCCACTGATATTGCTAACTGCTTTAGTGACTTTTTCATTGGCAAGATAAGCAAACTTAGGGATGGCATGCCAGTAACAAATGCTTTCACTACACATCCAAGTATATCGGACCAAATTATGAAAGACAAGAATTGTACATTTGAATTCCGTAAAGTCAGTGTGGAAGAGGTGAAAAATTATTGTTGTCTATCAACAATGACAAGCCACCAGGGTCTGACAATCTAGATGGAAAATTACTGAGGATAATAGCAGACAATATTGCCACTCCTATTTGCCACATCTTCAATTTAAGCCTACTAGAGAGTGCGTGCCCTCAGGCCTGGAGGGAAGCTAAAGTCATTCTGCTACCCAAGAATAGTAAAGCCAATCTAAACTTCTGGGAAAAAATGTGTTTGACCAGATACACTGCTATTTTACAGTAAACAAATTGACAACAGAATTTCAGCATGCTTATAGGGAAGGACACTCAACAAGCGCAGCACTTACACAAATGACTGATGATTGGCTGAGAGAAATTGATGATAAAATGATTGTGGGGGCTGTCTTGTTAGACTTCAGTGCAGCTTTTGTCATTATTGATCATAGTCTGCTGCTGGAAAAACGTATGTGTTATGGCTTTACACCCCTTGCTATAATGTGGATAAAGAGTTACTTGTCTAACAGAATACAGAGGGTGTTCTTTAATGGAAGCCTATCAAATATAACTCAGTTAGAATCAGGAATTCCCCAGGGTAGCTGTTTAGGCCCCTTGATTTTTTTAATTTTTACTAACGACATGCCACTGACTTTGAGTAAAGCCAGAGTTTTTATGTATGCGGATGACTCAACACTATACATGCCGGCTACTACAGTGACTAAAATGACTGCAACACTCAACAAAGAGCTGCAGTTAGTTTCAGAGTGGGTGGCAAGGAATAAGTTAGCCCTAAATATTTCTAAAACTTAAAGCGTTGTATTTGGAATAAAACACTCACTAAACCCTAAACCTCAATGAAATCTTGTAATGAATAATGTGGAAATTTAGCAAGTTGAGATGACTAAACTGCTGGGAATAACACTAGATTGTAAACTGTCATGGTCAAATCGAATCAAATAAATACAAATTTTATTGGTCACATACACATGGTTAGCAGATGTTAATGCAAGTGTAGCGAAATGCTTGTGCTTCTAGTTCCGACCGTGCAGTAATATCAAACAAGTAATCTAACAATTTCACAACAACTACCTTATACACACAAGTGTAAAGGAATGAATAAGAATACGTACATATAAGTATATGGATGAGCGATGGCCGTGCGGCATAGGCAAGATGCAGTAGATGTTATAGAGTACAGTATATACATATTAGATGAGTAATGTAGGGTATGTAAACATTATATAAAGTTGCATTGTTTAAAGTGACTGGCTAGTGAGCTAGAGCCTTGCGGTTGTGGGCAGTTGCCGTACCAGGCGGTGATACAGTCCGACAGGATGCTCTCAATTGTGCATCTGTAAAGGTTTGTGAGTGTTTTTGGTGACAAGCCAAATTTCTTCAGCCTCCTCAGGTTGAAAAGGCGCTGTTGCGCCTTCTTCACCATGCTGTCTGTGTGGGTGGACCATTTCAGTTTGTTTGTGATGTGTACGCCGAGAAATTTAAAACTTTCCACCTTCTCCACTACTGTCCCATCGATGTGGATAGGGGGGTGCTCCCTCTGCTGTTTCATGAAGTCCACGATCATCTCCTTTGATTTGTTGACATTGAGTGTAAGGTTATTTTCCTGACACACTCTGAGGGCCCTCACCTTCTCCCTGTAGGCCGTCTCATCGTTGTTGGTAAACAGGCCTACCACTGTAGTGTCGTCTGCAAACTTGATGATTGAGTTGGAGGCGTGCATGGCCACGCAGTCATGGGTGAACTGCGAGTACAGGAGAGGGCTGAGAACGCACCCTTGTGGGGCCCCAGTGTTGAGGATCAGGGGGGTGGAGATGTTGTTTCCTACCCTGACCACCTGGGATTGGCCTGGATCAGGGGGAAGCAGGCCATGTTCCCAGGCAACTTGCCATGGTTAAATGCGGTGGTTTGCGCTTTCAGTTTTGCGTGAACACTGCCAAATATCCACAGTTTCTGGTTAGGGTAGGTTTTAATAGTCACAGTGGGTACAACATCAAGTATACACTTCCTGATAAACTCAGTCACCGTATCAGTACATTCGTCAATGTTATTCTCAGAGTCTACCCGGAACATATCCCAGTCCGAGTGATCAAAACAATATTGAAGTGTGGATTTTGATTGGTCAGACCAGCGTTGAATAGTCCTTAGCACAGGTACTTCCTGTTTGAGTTTCTGCCTATAGGAAGGGAGGAGCAAAATGGAGTCGTGATCAGATTTGTCGAAGGGAGGGCGGGGGAGGGCCTTGTAGGCATCCCACAAGTTGGAGTAGCAGTGGTCGAGTGTTTTACTGTAGCAGCGCGAGTACTGCAGTCAATATGTTGATAGGACTTCGGTAGCATTTTCCTCAAATTTGCTTTGTTAAAATCCCCAGCTACAATAAATGCGGCCTCAGGATATGTGGTTTCCAGTTTGCATAAAGTCCAGTGAAGTTCTTTGAGGGCTATCGTGGTATCGGCTTGAGGGGGAATATACATGGCTGTGACTTTAACCGAAGATAATTCTCTTGGGAGGTAATACGGTCGGCATTTGATTGAGATGTATTCTAGGTCGGGTGAACAAAAATGACTTGAGTTCCTGTATGTTATCACAATAACACCATGAGTGGTTAATCATCAAACATACAACCCCGCCCTTCTTCTTCCCGGAGAGATATTTATTCCTGTCTGCGCGATGAACTGAGAACCCAACTGGCTGTATGAACTCAGACAGTATATCCCGAGACAGCCATGTTTCCGTGAAACAGAGTATGTTACAATCCCTGATGTCTCTCTGGAAGGAAATTCTCACCCTCAGCTCTTCAACTTTATTATCCAGAGACTGAACATTAGCGAGTAATATACTCAGAAGTGGTGGGGGGTGTGCGCGCCTCCTGAGTCGGACTAGAAGTCCACTCTGAGCACCTCTTCTCCGCCGGCGATGTTTTGGGTCAGCCTCTGGAATCAGTTCAATTGCCCTGGGGGGTACGAACAAAGGATCCGATTCAGGAAAGTCGTATTCCTGGTCGTAATGCTGGTAATGCTGATGAGTTACCGCCCCTCTGATATCCAAAGTTCTTCCCGGCTGTATGTAATAACACAAAAACATTTCTGGCCTAATAATGTAAGAAATAATACATAAAAATACAAAATATTGCAAAGTTACTTAGGGGCTAGAAGCTTGGCAGCCCTCTCTATCGACGCCAGATCCTTGACAAACCAGACCAGATCCTTGACATTCTCCGTGTATCATCACTGAGACAGCCTACACACTTGAATTCACCTGGCGGCCGCTACTCTGGTCAATCCCCTGTGCTCATACTAAACCAATTCTAACGACCCTTGATTAGATGAGAATTACCCCCAGACTATAGGGATGGCTCACAACTGCAAGGGACATTACTCCCTCAATGAGTCTCATCTTATTGATTAATAGCATGAATATATGGACCCTGAGTGGAGGCCCTCTGACAGATTAACTAGATCACAGCTTAGTGAATGCACTCTCAAATGCAAATGCAGAAAGCTAGATGCCGCAAATCAGCAAGCCTCTATGGTGGGAGTGATGGGAGAGGGGAGGGATGGAAGGGAGTGAGGGAGGGATGGGGTGAAGAGGACAGGACACACTGAGGCGCGAAAGAGTTTCCTCTTCAATCCACTCAACTAGACGCTCAAGGGAGGCATTTGTTAGTGATATGTGGTGTCACTGAGAAGCATTAACCTGCATGATTAGATGGTATTCACAGCCCCATGCATTATCATGTCATCAGATATGAGGGGAAACTGGAGAGGGAATGTGATGAATTGGTATCGAGTCATTAAAAAGAATGGGAAGGGAAAGTACACATCGCTTTAGACCGCTCCCTCCCTATGTCAGTCTTCAACACATAATCTTCCTAAGGTATGATGATGTATGTAGATGATGATTTAAAGGTAAGTGTTCTGGTGGAGACAAATGATCCTTGACTAGTAATGTGGGTGCTGGTGATTGGGGAGTTTCTCCCTATGGTATCTACATTAGCCTACATAACTATAACAGGGCCCATTGGGGATATCAAGTTGGTCATATTTTATTTAAAACCTGCAGCTGTCCGGTATTGTGGGGATGGGATTGGCACACCAGTTGAACAGGGCACGATTGGTGCGATTATTAAAAGGGGCGGATGTGTGTGTGTGTGTGCCTCCCCCTCCAGCTGCCTGCTGTCTAGCATGCATTAAACAGAACAGGTGCTTAGACAAGAAGTGTAAAGACATCTGATCAACACATTTTGTTCCTTGTTGCATCAAAGGTCTGTCTTTTCTACAACCTCCACCGGAGTCACTTCGTGGAAATAGAGGTCATACAATCGAATGGGTTTTTATCTAACTAGCCTAGACACCACTCTGTCTGGGTCACCACTCAAACTGAATGCTCAGTGAATACTCAGCTTTCTCTACTGTCCTCATGAGGCCTAAGAGTACATGCTCAGTGACATACAGTACCCCCAAAATAACCAGACCCCATTCCGATGTATAATCCGAAACACTCAAGTAATCAGCATCTTAAGCACTCCCAGAAGAAAATGAATAAGTGAGTTCTGCCCTCACCTTCTTTCTGTGTCATTAGAGATGCCAAGAGGACTACAGGGACCAGTTTGACAGGTGAGACACACTGACACTGGTGCCCAGATCCACAATTGTTCTCTCTGGGGCTGGGTTCAGCTTTCCCCTTAAGACCTGCTGCTGCCTGCATTCTTGCATTTGGGCGGATGGCAGCCATTACAGAGCAGCTGAGGAGTAGGACATCCTGGTAATGAGGTCCTACTTCAGCTCCCCCTCCTCATCACTCACCATCACTTTATGACTTCATGACACAGCGCTCTGGGGCCTGAACGGGAACAGGGTGTCGGCAGCAGTCAGAGGAGATACCCATGGGGTTCACTGACTCGCACACACACACACATGCATGCATGCATACTCACACACACATACCCACACCACCTCATGAACACTCTCTAGCCCTCACACAATCAAACTGTTATACACACACAAACTGAGTACTTTACCATGGTTTATAGCTGAGTTATGTCCTTGGGGAAGTGTTATTTCCAAAAGCAAAGTTAAGACTAACACAAAGAAAATGTAATTCAGAAGAGTCTGTATGGTTATATATTCAGCATGGCAGTGAAGACGATTTAGAGGGTAACCGGTGCCATAATCAAGAGTAATGAAGTTTACAACTATTTCACTGCAAGAAGAACATTGAAGAATGTTGAAGAACATTATGTTCTGAGATGGTCATGATTGATCATTAACCACTAGAGGGCACTTGGCAGACATACGCTGAGGGATAAAAAACAACACAACCTACATGCACCGAGTTTACTATGTAGTGTGTGTCAAGTTACCATTATCACTGCTAACCATTAGAGGAAAAATGACACACACACACACACACACACACACACACACACACACACACACCTACCTGCTGAGAGAAAGGATGACTGAGGCTCTGATGGATTTAAGAGGGATGCGACAGCATACTGTGTCTGATTTAAACCTGCTCTGATGGATTTAAGAGGGATGCGATAGCATACTGTGTCTGATTTAAACCTGCTCTGATGGATTTAAGAGGGATGCGATAGCATACTGTGTCTGATTTAAACCTGCTCTGATGGATTTAAGAGGGATGCGACAGCATACTGTGTCTGATTTAAACCTGCTCTGATGGATTTAAGAGGGATGCGATAGCATACTGTGTCTGATTTAAACCTGCTCTGATGGATTTAAGAGGGATGCGACAGCATACTGTGTCTGATTTAAACCTGCTCTGATGGATTTAAGAGGGATGCGATAGCATACTGTGTCTGATTTAAACCTGCTCTGATGGATTTAAGAGGGATGCGATAGCATACTGTGTCTGATTTAAACCTGCTCTGATGGATTTAAGAGGGATGCGATAGCATACTGTGTCTGATTTAAACCTGCTCTGATGGATTTAAGAGGGATGCGATAGCATACTGTGTCTGATTTAAACCTGCTCTGATGGATTTAAGAGGGATGCGATAGCATACTGTGTCTGATTTAAACCTGCTCTGGTAAATCTGATTATCAAGCTGCTATTCTTATTCAGTGACACCTTTCAGTCCTTTATAATGGAGATGGAGTCAGTCTGGGACATCCTTCCTATTACTTCTTAGTAAGTCATACATGGCCAGCCTTCCTAAATGATTTATAGCAGTGATGAATGCATTTAATAAATACAGAAGAATGTTTGTCTTATTTCTCAAAAATACAACTTTCTCACATACAAACCCAAAAAAGGCTTCACATGACTATGGGTTTTTTATCTGCCTGCAGGTAGAGGCCAATATAATCGAACATAATGACTTATTGAGTGCAGCGAGAGCACTGTTCAAAGCAGCACTGTTCAGAGCAGCACTGTTCAGAGCAGCACTGTTCAGTGGCTAGAAGGCATTCCCTTCCTTTGGTGACCCGCTACATTAGCATGCCCTACAGACCTGTTTGGAACACAGTGCAGAATGAACCCCCACATCCCCTCTTAATTAAATTCAGCAGCAATACGGGCCCAACGTTACCCTCTGATGGTCTTTCAGAACCATCCTGCACCTCTATTGGCTCTGTTCACATCCCCCCATCTTCACCCCTCTCCCTCTCTTTTCAGCATATTATAAGCCCTTTCCAAAGCTCTTATAAGATTGCTTTACACGGATATATTACATTTCAAATTATAATGTGCTGTGTCAAAGGTAATCTATTTCATGCTTAAACACTGCTTGGTCAAAAACTGTGCAGACAGCTGTAGAGTGGCCTACATACATTAGGGTCCGGTGAGACTTTGGTGATTCAATCTCTTACTGCTCTCTAGTACTATGTTAAATCACTCATGTTTCACCCTGTGGCAGTGGTAAAAGAAGAATTTATCTGTAATCAGACTGGGTTGTGAGTGTGTCTGTTTGTACCTGTGAAAAGGACATGTGTGAAACACACACAGCTCTTTGCCCGCCCTACGCCACCCTGGCAAAAGGAAAGATGTCTGATAAGTGCAGGCCTTCTGTCCAAACGCTCCATTTCTCCAGCACTTTCTCCATCTGTTACCTTGCCTGTATTTACAGGGAACATATCTTTCTCTCATGCTGCCAAGGATGGAATATTACATTGCCCTCCTCAATATTAATTATGTTACCAGATGGCCTGATCCACAGCCATGACATTAGGCTTCCTCAGTGCCCATATATGTTACTGTCTGATGTAGCAATTTACTCAAGGACACCCAATTGTGGCTACAACAGCAGTATGGCACATTGAGCATAGACATATGTGGTACAACATACACAGTAAATAAAGACATTGGCTGACATCCATTTGATGTTTCATGCCCTCATGACTGGAATCAGTACTTAACCAGGGGTGGACAGCTTAGCTGGATAAAGAAAGATACTGTATGAGGCGGCCTATTTTAGAAACCTCTTAAATTAATCTGCAGTACTTTTAAGAGTGATCTAGAGCCACCTATGCATGACATTAACTTATCCCACACAACATTAACTTAATTTCTGAATGTCAAGGGGAGGGGGGGTAAACTCACCATAGACTTCTGGTCCTGGAGAAGGTCTTGTCGACACTAGAAAGAGAAAGAACAAAGAGAGATATCAGATCAGACTTCTTGTCTCCCACCATCTTCACTGGTCTGGTTTAATCAATGGGTTCCACTGAGTGTCAGGTCATATCAGACTAAAGAAGAGTCTAGAACAATGCCATAACCAAATGACTACCAACTGACTGACTCAGTTGGTAGAGCGTGGTGCTTGCAATGCTAGGGTTGTGGGTTCCATTCCTATCGGGGACCAGTACGAAGATGAATGCACTCACTACTACACTCTGGATAAGAGCATCTGCTAAATGACTAAAATGTAAACAGAGTTTCATCTAAAAAGGTGAAAGCATCAGGGATTTTGGCTGAGGACTAATTTGGCTGAAAATAATATCTACGACATTCACGTGCATGTAAAAATCATCATTTAGAAAGAGAATTTAACCGTAGTCTGTATTTAAAACAGCATCAACCTCCATGAGCCCATGGCACCAGATTAATGGGTCCATAATTTAATCTCCCTCTGCCTGACAACCAACCGATGGGCACACTCTCAGGTTGAGGCTAGCACCATCTCCTAGGTGAGTAGGCAGTCTGGCTGAGGTACCAGTCAGACAGTCAGAGCCCATTGTAGTGCCCAAGATATGAGACAAGCCACAGCGGATAGGATGATGAGAATCATAGAATTAGAAATTAGAATACTAGAATGAACATCAACCTTCTTATGATGGGATAATGGTCAGCCATTTTGGTCAGGTGGTGATCAACCATGGTTTGCCAGTGCTGTGACAAGATATTGTGTAAAACAATGAATTTGAAGAATTTATCTGCACTGTATGTTTGTTAGCTAGCTAGCCAGACAGTTTTAGAGGAATTATTCAAATTAAATGTCAATATGCAAACAAAAAATGCAGTCAATCCACAGCCATACACTGATGGCTGTGGATTGATCCACAGCCAATCAATTGATGATAGGACTTAGATAAGTTTTAAATGCAACAAGTACTAATATTGTATCATATAATAGCACTCACATCTTTCCAAGAAAACATTGAGACATGTATGCCTAGCTTCCAATATGTGTTTTTTACATTTCTGGTCTGTTTACATATATTTTAGAGGCTATTTATACAGAAAATGTGTATAAACTGTATTTATAATGATATGACAGTATTTTAGGTTGACAATAATTCTATTACACAATTTCTGATATATCACATGCTTTTTATTTTCCTGCATAAGTAAAATCAGGATTTTGTCTCTACGGCCATTCATTCCAATTAGACTGGTTTGGATTTCTCCCTGGCCACAATGGCTGTCACCAACCCATTCTGGAACTTTGAGGGTATATGACATAGCCCCTCTAGTAATTTAATAGGATCTCTGTGGATGAGATAGAGAGAGCAACAGCCCATTTTATTCTCTTGGCCATTTTCCATGGATTTGTTTGTGGTGTTTGCACAGAGAGAGATAGCGGTTCAAATTCTGACTACATTTACCATGCTGCATACAAATCAAACCGGGCAAATGCTCTGCCTGGATCAATCACAGGAGCCGTCATGGAGTAAATGCTGAATAAATGCTGAATACGGTCAATCAATCAACTGCTAATCACCGCTTATCCCTGCCCCCCTGAATCCTAAGCCAATCAAACAAATGTCTGTCATTCATAGCAAATCAAACTCAAACGAAAGCCATCCATCAGAAAGAATCAGAGAGAGAGAGAGATTAAATAAAAGGTACAGGTACCCCTCACACACCCCATCAACAGGAGATTACTCTTTAGAACACAACAGGTATTCTAGGTTAATATAGGATGGCACAGCAGATTTAATATGCTTTTGTAGTGAAGTCATACAATCTGCTGGGCATAACTAGCATACTGCTGCAGACCTCATCAATGCTGACTAGGTGACATTGGATGGATGACATTCATCTACCCTACCTTTCTCCCTCTCTTTTCATACAGGCCCTATCAGGTTGATGAATGTGACAAGCGACGGCCCCTGAAGCAGTTCAGATTTTCCAATGCCAAGCCAGTGACACAACGTGCATCCTAATAGCATACATGGTTTAATATTATCTCCCTTATCTAACCTATTCTGAGGGCATTTTCTACCATTTAAACTGATCCATTCATGCCTTGTTTGAGTTCTAGGGGATATTAGCAGCAGAGATTAGATGAATCCCTGTCCTGAGGACAGGACAGTGCAAAGGGATCACTGCCGTTACTACGCTTTCCAACCAAGTTGCATGAATTGAGGAGCAAATTGAAGTCGACAGGATATTCATCAACACTTGGAGGACAATGAAATTAAATAAAAAAGCTTCTTTATTGTTAAAAGTAGAACCAACACATTTTGGCTTCTGGCCTTCTTAAGGGTTTTAGGACAGGACAGGCAGGAGGAGTGGTGAAACACACTTTAGATGTATGGGTGCATCTTGCAGTAGAATTGCTGTGCCACTGGATGGCTCAGTAGAGCTGAAGGTTCAGTCTGTAACACAGGAGTTTTTTTGCACATTAATTGGGGAGGATGGGCTCATAGTAATAGCTAGAACTGAATAAATTGAATGGTATCAAATACATCAACAACATGGTTTCTATGTGGTTGATACCATTCCATTCCAGCCATTATTATGAGCCGTCCTCCCCTCAGCGGCCTCCTGTGGTCTGTGGAGAAGAGTGATAGGTTCCCTCAGGATCTCCTCTTTGTCTCTACATGGCTGAAGATACAGTATGAGGAACTACAGCTGAGGAACTACCTAGAGACCTACTACCTGTTTTATAAGATAGGTAACATGAAAAATGCAACATTTTGCTTAACAATCCAAAAACCAGAACCAACTGTTAAACTCTCTCGCAAGATGTGTTTATAGTTGTTTATAGTTACAAACAAGTAGTCCACCTCATCGTTACAGTATGACATTCTGCACAACTTGAAAGCTGTTGTAAGACAACAGGAAATGGCCATTCACGTTCTGTTTGTGTTTGACTGTTAGTAATAACAAATATCAAGCTGTCACTCAGGAGTCGCTCTCTGCTCCTCTTTCTGCTGACTGAGGGGAAATTTCTGTTTTGGTGTTAAAACCTGATATGGATAGGGGGCAGTATTTTCACGGCCGGATTAAAAAAACGTACCCGATTTAAACTGGTTACTACTCTTGCCCAGAAACGAGAATATGCATATTATTAGATTATTAGATTATTATAGATTTGGATAGAAAACACTCTGAAGTTTCTAAAACTGTTTGAATGGTGTCTGTGAGTATAACAGAACTCATATGGCAGGCAAAAACCTTAGAAAAAGTAAACCAGGAATTGGAGGATCTGAGAATTGTAGTTCTTCTTTCTAGTCCCTTTCGAAACTACAGTATCTGTGCTGTTATGTTGCACTTTCTAAGGCTTCCATTGGCTGTCTAAAGCCTTCAGAAAGTGGTTTGAGTCTTCTCCTGTCACTGGGCAGAGTATAGGAGCTCAGTTACTGAGTGGTCTGCCTGGCAACAAAGGGATTGGATATGCGCATTCCCACGAGCACACTGTTTTTTCTTTTTCTCCTTGAATGAATACGCTATTGTCCAGTTGGAATATTATCGCAATTTTACGTTAAAAATACCATAAAAATTGATTTTAAACAGCGTTTGACATGCTTCTAAGTACGGTAATGGAATATTTTGACTTTTTGTGTCTTGAATTGCGCTCGCGGGTTACCCTTTGGATAGTGACCTGAATGCACGAACAAAACGAAAGTATTTGGACATAAATATGGATTATTTCGAACAAAAACAAAATTTCTTGTGGAAGTAGCAGTCCTGGGAGTGCATTCTGACGAAGATCAGCAAAGGTAAGAGCATATTTCTAATACTAATTCTGAATTTAGGTTGCCCCGAACTTGGTGGGTGTCGCCGTGATGGCGAGCTATGTACTCAGAATATTGAAAAATGTGCTTTCTCCGTAAAGCTATTTTAAAATCTGACACAGCGGTTGCATAAAGGAGTTCTGTATCTATAATTCTTAAAATAATTGTTATGTATTTTGTCAACGTTTATGATGAGTATTTTTGTAAATTCACCGGAAGTTTTTGGTGGGAATACATTTTCTGAACATCACGCGCCAATGTAAAAAGCTGTTTTTGGATATAAATATGAACTTGATTGAACAAAACATACATGCATTGTGTAACATAATGTCCTAGGAGTGTCATCTGATGAAGATCATCAAAGGTTAGTGCTTCATTTAGCTGTGTTTTGGGTTTTATTGACATATATGCTTGCTTGGAAAATGGCTGTGTGGTTATTTTGGTCTATGTACTCTCCTAACATAATCTAATGTTTTGCTTTCGCTGTAAAGCCTTTTTGAAATCGGACAATGTGGTTGGATTAAGGAGAAGTGTATCTTTAAAATGGTGTGAAATAGTCGTATGTTTGAGAAATTGAAATTATTGGATTTTTTTGGTTTTTGTATTTCGCACCACGCTGCTAGCGGAACGTCTGTCCTCAACAGGTTTTAACAGTACACAGAGGAAAACATTCACAACCAGGCATCCTTAACAATGATAATAATAATAATAATACAGATCATGGTATCAAACCAACAATAATAATATAAAACATTTATTTTTATCTTATCAAATAAATGGCAGTAGCATAATTAGGAAGTTATATTTAAAGCCTACTGAACCTAGCGGTTTGTCAAGGGAATCATACTGTCTTGCATGACGCCTTTATCTTTCGGCGTGGACCTATAGGCTATGTCTGTGTGTGTGTGTGTGTGTGTGTGTGTGTGTGTGTGTGTGTGTGTGTGTGTGTGTGTGTGTGTGTGTCAATATGTACTCTCATGTCTGACTGCTTTATACACTGAACAAAAATATAAACGCAACATACTATATTGTACAATGTTACAATAACACAAGCTTTTTGGGGGGTTTCCTCTTAGAATGTACAACATTTATAAATTGCTTATATGCAAATACAAAGTAGAAGGAAAATACATTTTTAGGTACAGTAACACAAAGATAGGAGCATTTCTGTCATTTATTATATAATAGTCAGCTATGCATACAAAAAGGACAATGTTTCCTTTACCCTCTATGTTGGGAGAGGAAAATAAAAATCTAAAGATAATGAGACCCCCCAACTCCTTCCGTCCCAGGGTTGTACTACCCTATCTCCCTCCCTCACTTCCTGCCTACCTCCCTCCCTACCTGCCTCCCTTCCTCCCAGGGTTGTACTACTCCAGGGTTGTTCTAGCTCATGGCTAAACTGAAGGTTGAAATGTCCTTTGTTGAATTTTCAGGGCCTTCCTCCTCTCAAGGATTTCTCTTGATACTAAAAGCAAATGTCCCTTTTGAAAAATGAACAAATAAATACATACAGTCAAAGAAAACTAATAGAAAACCATGTCCAGTCTGAACACTCAAGTATGTACAGTGTACTGTGCATTCGGAAAGTATTCAGACCCCTTGACTTTTTCCACATTTTGTTACGTTACAGCCTTATTCTAAAATGGATTAAATTCATTTTTTCCTCATCAATCTATAATCATAATGACAAAGTGAAAATATGTTTTCAGAATTGTTTGCACAAAATAAAAAGTCTAATATTTACATTAGTATTCAGACCCTTTGCTATGAGACTCGAAATTGAGCTCAGGTGCATCCTGTTTCCATTGATCATCCTTGAGATGTTTCTACAACTTGATTGGAGTCCACCTGTGGTAAATTCAATTGATTGGACATGATTTGGAAAGGCACACACCAGCCAATATAATGTCCCACAGTTGACAGTGCATGTCAGAGTAAAAACCAAGCCATGAAGTCGAAGGAATTGTCCGTAAAGCTCAGAAACAGGATTGTGTCGAGACACAAATCTGGGGAAGGGTACCAAAAAATGTATGCAGCAACATATGTAGGTCCCCAAGAACACAGTGGTCTCCATCATTCTTAAATGGAAGAAGTTTGGAACCACCAAGACTCTTCCTAGAGCTGGCCGCCCGGCCAAAGTGAGCAATCGGGGGAAAAGGGCCTTGGTCAAGGAGGTGACCAAAAAACTGTTACTTTGACAGAGCTCCAGAGTTCCTCTGTGGAGATGGGAAAACCTTCTAGAAGGACAACCATCTCTGCAGCACTCCACCAATCAGGCCTTTACGGTAGAGTGGCCAGACGAAGCCACTCCTCAGTAAAAAGCACATGACAGCCCGCTTGGAGTTTGCCAAAAGGCACCTAAAGGACTCTCAGACCATGAGAAACAAGATTCTCTGGTCTGATGAAACCAAGATTGTACTCTTTGGCCTGAATACCAAACGACATGTCAGGAGGAAACCTGGCACCATCCCTACGGTGAAGCATGGTGTTGGCAGCATCATGCTATGGAGATGTTTTTCAGCGGCAGGGACTGGGAGATTAGTCAAGATCGAGGGAAAGATGAATGGAGAAATATACAGAGAGATCCTTGATGAAAACCTGCTCCAGAGCACTCAGGACCTCAGACTGGGGTGAAGGTTTACCTTCCAACAGGACAACGACCCTAAGCACACAGGCAAGACAACGCAGGAGTGGCTTTGGGACAAGTCTCTGAATGTCCTTGAGTAGCCCAGCCGGAGCCCGATCGAACATCTCTGGAGACCCCTGAAAATAGCCGATCTGAGAGGATCTGCAGAGAACAATGGGAGAAACTCCCCAAATACAGGTGTGCCAAGCTTGTAGCGTCATACCCAAGAAGACTTGAGGCTGTAATCGCTGCCAAAGGTGCTTCAACAAAGTACTGAGTAAAAGGTCTGAATACTTATGTAAATGTAATATTTCAGTTTAAAAAATTTGTTTAATTTGCAAGAATTTCTAAAAACCTGTTTTTGCTTTGTCATTATGGGGTATTGCAAGTAGATTGATTAGGAAAAAAAACAATTGAATCAATTTTCGAATAAGGCTGTAACGTAACAAAATGTGGAAAAGTCAAGGGGTCCGAATACTTTCCGAATGCACTGTACAGTAATGTCAGCATGGCTTTTCACCATGCCTTCTATACAGTATTCCTTATTCTTCCCTGGGGCCCACACCTTCTATAGGATGCAGTATAGTATTTTGAACCACGTGACTGATCTGAACAGTGTTGTTGTGTTTTATTTCTTCATATGGACAAAGGCTCTTTGTATTAGTGTTCTTGCCCTATGTATTATACTCTCCCAATGTTTTTTTCTTTTTTTCTTTCTTTTTTTCTTTCTTTAACCAGGTAGGCAAGTTGAGAACAAGTTCTCATTTACAATTGCAACCTGGCCAAGATAAAGCAAAGCAGTTTGACACATACAACAACACAGAGTTACACATGGAGTAAAACAAACATACAGTCAATAATATAGTAGAAAAATAAGTCTATATACAAAGTGAGCAAATGAGGTGAGATAAGGGAGGTAATGGCAAAAAAGGCCATGGTGGTGAAGTAAATACAATACAGCAAGTAAAACACTGGAATAGTAGATTTGTAGTGGAAGAAAGTGCAAAGTAGAAATATAAATAATGGGGGTGTAAAGGAGCAAAATAAATAAATAAATACACTTGGGGAAGAGGTAGTTGGTTGGGCTAAATTATAGATGGGCTATGTACAGGTGCAGTAATCTGTGAGCTGCTCTGACAGCTGGTGCTTAAAGCTAGTGAGGGAGATAAGTGTTTCCAGTTTTAGAGATTTTTGCAGTTCGTTCCAGTCATTGGCAGCAGAGAACTGGAAGGAGAGGCGGCAGAATGAGGAATTGGCTTTGGGGGTGACCAGAGAGATATACCTGCTGGAGCGCGTGCTACAGGTGGGTGCTGCTATGGTGACCAGTAAGCTGAGATAAGGGGGAACTTTACCTAGCAGGGTCTTGTAGATGACCTGGAGCCAGTGGGTTTGGCGACGAGTATGAAGCGATGGCCAGCCAACGAGAGTGTACAGGTCGCAGTGGTGGGTAGTATAAGGGGCTTTGGTGACAAAACGGATGGCACTGTGATAGACTGCATCCAATTTATTGAGTAGGGTATTGGAGGCTATTTTGTAAATGACATCGCCGAAGTCGAGGATTGGTAAGATGGTCAGTTTTACGAGGGTATGTTTGGCAGCATGAGTGAAAGATGTTTTGTTGCGAAATAGGAAGCCAATACTAGATTTAACTTTGGACTGGAGATGTTTGATGTGAGTCTGGAAGGAGAGTTTACAATCTAACCAGACACCTAGGTATTTGTAGTTGTCCACATATTCTAAGTCAGAACCGTCCAGAGTAGTGATGCTGGACGGGCGGGCAGGTGCAGGCAGCGATCGGTTGAAGAGCATGCATTTAGTTTTACTTGTATTTAAGAGCAGTTGGAGGCCACGGAAGGAGAGTTGTAATGGCATTGAAGCTCATCTGGTGGGTAGTTAACACAGTGTCCAAAGAAGGGCCAGAAGTATACAGAATGGTGTCGTCTGCGTAGAGGTGGATCAGGGACTCACCAGCAGCAAGAGTGACATCATTGATGTATACAGAGAAAAGAGTTGGCCCAAGAATTGAACCCTGTGGCACCCCCATAGAGACTGCCAGAGGCCCGGACAACAGGCCCTCCAATTTGACACACTGAACTCTATCAGAGAATTAGTTGGTGAACCAGGCGAGGCAATCATTTGAGAAACCAAGGTCCTGAGTACCATTAACCATTTACGTGCTCGGGGAGGCTGTGTATGGAAAGATGCATGCGGTAAAAAAGATGTGACAAAAAAAAAAAATTAGAGGAATAAAATCTCCATTAACAGGGGGACAAGCTCCATTTCTCAGAGTGCAGATGGCGGTCAGTGGGACTATCTAATGTGCTCCAATACTCAGAGATTGTGTGTGTGTGTGTGTGTGTGTGTGTGGGTGGGTGGGTGTGTGTGTGTGCGTGTCTCTGTGTGTGTGTACACATGCATGGTGGTTCCTCCCCCACTTCTGTAGCTGTGTAAACCTGATGCACAAAAATATCTAAGAATCTCACTCTATCGATGGAATTCACTACAGTGCCAACCACAGCATTTAGAGCCTGAACAATTGGTTGATGCTTGGCTGGAGGGTGGGCGATTGTGTTAAAACAGTCTTGACGATCCAACTTTGAATCAAACTGTGTCCATAGAACTCCACACACACTGTACTGTACTATTCACACAGTGCCTAAGGGTCAGCCAAAGGCTGAGTTTGTACTATGAGTCTCATGAGTGAAATGTTTTCCTGCATGTAGCTGTCAGTGCCCAAGGCCACGGCAACATAATGATGGAAGTTAGAGTTATTCCAGTGCCAAGGGGTTTCGATGCAGCTAGTCTACACAACATCATACATCATTGAATGCACATCATTGCTGTGCTAAAGTGTGTAATTTACAGTAAAAACTCACTAACCAACATTCACAACATTATAATGCATTGATGTGAGGCACATCTAGCTAAACTCTTCATATGCCATCCACCGACCACAATAACACAATTCATTGTAACAGATCTGTCAATGTGTGTTTTACACAGAGACCGTACACTATATAGAGACCATTATTTATTTATTTTTATATATTTTTGGGGTACTTTTTTTACCCCTTTTCTCCCCAATTGGTAGTTACAGTCTTGTCTTGAATGCGATGCAAAGCCTTTGACCGCAGCACCACTCGGGAGGCCCCATATAGACCGGTTTAACAGCATCCCTTGAACTCGTCCTCATCAATGCAACACATTCCCAGCAGCATCTAACAGTACCCTGAATCAAACCTAAAACCTATGATGAACCTCTGTCTCGCAGGCAAACAAATAAACATACACACACCCCCTATGCCTAACTTTGCGGTGCTGAGAATAAAAACAATAAAACTCACTAGTTGGTCATAAATGAAACACATTACTCTCCAACACACATTGCTATTGTAATTTAAGAGGTAATGATCACAGTGGTAAATGTGTGTTGGAGTATATTTCATCATTGCCCCTCTATTTCTATCTCCAACTCAACTCCTGTTTCATTGACCTCATTATGAAACCACTTCAGTAACGTTCAGAGCTAATCATAGATGTTAACGAGCTGTAGTTCAGAGCAGACACTGTTGTCTGACCTTGGTTTCTTCCTCTCAACTGCTAGTCTGCTCAATATCTAAAGCATTATACCCCAGGTGATCTCATTAGATCTCAGGCCTAATTCTTCAGTGATGGAGTTAATTCCATACCAGGTATTGCTGTCTGTAACCCCTCCCCATTACTATCCCCCACCAAGGCTATTTCTATCCTGCCGAGCGACACACATAAGTAAATGTTATCTGTTGTCCAAATGGCTTTCATCCTTACCCTCCATAGGCTCCGAAAGTGAAGCTCCTCTTTCTCTGTGACATCCTACTTGCTTGGGCTGCTGATGCTTTCTGGGGAGAATGTCCACATCAGTGGAGTTCACAGCAAGTGAGCAATGGGAGCACTCATACCTCTCCCCTCCCTCCTTCCCTCGCTCTCCCTCCCTCCCTCCCTCCTTACCTCCTCTCCCAGTTATACTCTTTAAACTCTTTAGGCTGACAGAGGCTGTGTGTTTTACAAGACTACATTTCTGTCAATAAACATCACTGCCCTCCACCTCGCTCTCTCCTTTCTTCCTTTCCTCCTCACTTCTCTCCTCCGCTCCCTCAGTACGTCATATCTCCCTCAGACTAAGAGAAAGGTGCGTCCAACCATTCCGTTTCCCTGGTAACGAGCAGGTGCCCCTCTCTCCCTCACTTAGACTAAATTCATTTCTATGCTCTCAGAAAGAACTCACGTCCTCAATTCCCATCCTAAAAAGAGGTAACTTCCTGTTTCATCTTAAAACCTCAGTCGTATTATCACTAGAATAGAATATGCAATATGTTCAATAGAATATGCCCTTTACTCAAGTAGTCTTAATATTGTACAAGGGAAAACATTTGTATTCATTAGTAGCAGCAGCCAGATTCAAGGCTCTGACAGGTTGAATAGTGGAAGAAAATGACATGAACTTGTGGATATTGGAATCCCATGAATTTTTCCTACCCTACAGTCAAGTTAGACAAGTCTACATAAAAATAACCCAGCAAACTAAAAGGTTAAGGAGGCCAAACCCAAACAAATAGCATTGCATCTCATACAGAAATGTGGATTGTACAGAAAGCTGGCTAAGGGTGTGGTGCAGGTGGAGTATCTGCTGTCCTAAGGTCAACCAAGGATAAAGGGATGGATCACCCCACAGATTCCTCCTCTCCCTTCCTCTGCTCTGCCCTCTATATAAGTAGATTCCCCTCTAGCCTGCCCGCTGTCCTGTGGTCAGAGCGTCTTTTCCAGGAGTGTCCTGTCCAGGAGTACAGAGCAACCTCTCCTACTCTGTTCCCCTTCCATCAGCTGTGGTGTTGGGGTGCCCTGGTGCCCATTGAACCTCCTCTTATTCAATTAGGCCAGAATGAACGGGGGCCAGACGTTGGCTCTTAATCAAATCAGAAACACGCACAGCATAGGACTGTTCTGCCCGCACCTGTCTGCTCCCCTCCACTCCCATCCGCTCGCCTGCCTGACGCTCGTTTGCTCTCGCCATTGAGTGGAGATTGGTCAGACAACCTCCACAGCAGATATGTCTGTAGGACGTGCCTTCGCTTCTGTTGGGCCACAGAAGAATGGGATGTCGACTCCACTTCCATACTTCAGTAATCTCTGTATAAAATGGGCTGAGGTCATAAATGAAGAAAACCCAGGCTCTGTGTGGGATTAGAGTTAGCCATGTTGGAACCTCTTTAATTTGGCAACTGATTATCCAGCGTAATGGTTTATGGATCATATTTTCAAGATGAATGATAAAGATCCCATGATGTTCCTCTGGGGGAGCATAATGTTTCATGTCTAGTTTTGAACAAGCAATGTATTGAGCGATACTGTATACTGAGTCAAACTAGCTGAAATCTTAAGGACAAGCCTGCACTTTGTTCCAGCTAACCAACTACAGTATGCTGTCTGGGCGCTGTGTGTGATAGCCATAGCAACTGAAATGTAATTTCTCCAACAGAATGAAAGCAGGATCCTCTGGATCTGTACTGCTGTCTCCTAACTCCTCGTCAATGTTACAAGGTAATGCACTTTGAAGAATTCTTTTGACTATTGTTTTTCCCCTCCAGAGATGACCAATGCCCCAAAAAAAGAAAAAATACCCAGAGGAATGTGTGTGGGGCAGGTGAAAAGGGAAGGGTACGTTAGCATAATTAGTCTGTCCAACAGTCTGAAAATGCCACGGTGCTGCTTGTGCTCCGATTAAAGTGGGTCAGACGCAACTTTGAGACGGTCTCAGACGGCAACAAGGGCAGCACAGTAATGAGCGACTGCCCTCAGAGATGGGGTTGAGTACACCCTGAGACGTCTGTTTTTTCACAGGTTTTTTTGTAAGTGTTGGTAGGCCTATACAATAACATGTTTCTCTATCATCTGACAAAGGTGACTTGCAGAACCATAAACTATCAAAATAAAGAGAGTCACACACTCCATATATAAACTCCCAGTAATTTATTGGGTAAATCACCAACAATTCAGCATCACCGTACCTTCTTCAGGGTAATGTCATGAATACTTGAACCAGGTTATGTGCGACTCTATTTTTGTAGTTTATTCGCTGTTAGTCAGCACCTCCACACAAAATCATTTTACTGGGTGTGTGCCAGCTCATGTTTCTTTGACTTACAGAACCATAATAGCACATAGAAAGCGTACTGTATAGACAATCACTAATAATTTATCTCAGCACTATTTCTTCAAATGAAAAAGTATGCCTCATCCAATAGAGGTCCGCAGGGCTAACAACCCATTACATACTCTCTGTCCACACAACTACACCCCTGACACAATCTGAATCTGAAGGTTCTGCCCATCTAACCTGCAAAGGACTGATAATTGACACAGAGTGCAATCAAACACAAAAATCATGTAGCCAAGATTTGCCATACATCATGGTTGGGAAACTCCTGTCTTGCTGGATTTTCTTGCATTGTCTATTTGTTATCGCCAGTTTGCTGTTTCTTAAATACTCAAAAGTACAACAGCATAAGTTACAGGCAGCACTAACCTGTGCTGCCATTTCCTTTTCATTGAATTCATTTAAGTGACAACCTCCCTTGTAATTGTCTGCCAACAGATTCTTCCTCTACCTTGATGTACTTTGTGTTCTCCACCCTCTCCACCACAGATTGACATATCACATTTCCACACTGTTGTTTTGTGGCACAGTATACCTAGTATCGCCCACCATCCCATCCCACCTGATGAATCAGTCAGAAGCCTTCAGCACCAATTAAATGAGGAAAAATTGGAAGAGGAAGAGACAAAGACACAGACAGGGAGATAGCATGAGTGTGAGAGCCCCTTTCCTTGGAAGAAAAAGAGATTAATCAATTTGGGTTGGGTCAAAAATACTGTTAGCCAAGCATGTATATTGTATGGTGTATTGCACTTTTTCTATTTGGTTAGATTGGTCTGAATCAGAATTCATGCAATGTGTACCCTGTACTATTATAGTCCTTTACTTTAAGTTTAATACTATCTACTAAATCACAACAATACTAAATTGAAAAGCAATAACAGTCAAGGAGTAGCGGACTTATGCAGTCCTCTTAGAGGCCCCCCCCCCCTCGCCCCCCTGATCAGAAGAGGAACTACTTTCCATTTCAGTTGTGCAATGGAGTGGATCGTATCAGGGGCTATTTGCAAAGCTGTGTGAGCCAGATACGTTTGAATTTCATGCATGGTGTGATGCGTCATTTGCAAACTACAGTTCTTTGTTTGAGTATGAACAAAAGGATCTTTCGAGAAATTCCAAGACCGCAATCAATTTCTTCAGGAGGATTTGCAGATGCTACAGTATCAGAGGCCCCTATACACCCAGAATATATCAACAGAAGGGAATTAGAATAATAAGGTGAGGAAAGACCTCTCCAGAAAACTTTTCCCATTCATTATCTAACCAAGCCAGAGATTAAAATGATATTAAAATAATATATTTTTTATTCCAGCCAGGACCTGTACACTCATTAGAGGAGTATTATAATTATGGAAGGATACAGCGAAAGCCAGTGTTCCATAAATTAATGTAACAAATGAGATTCTGCCTGCCTCAAATTGCAAAACACTGATTAATATACAGACATTTTATAACCCAGTCATCAAACAGACTGCTTTTTTTAATAAGGCTATTATTGTCCAGCATCGCCTAGTCCACTGAATGTCGTGAATTCCACAAATGTCTTCTCTGGGACTGCTAGAGAAAAGTATGCATATTACCACATAAATCATTGGGTTGGCGAGAGAGAGAGAGAGGTGGAGCGAGAGAGCGAAAGAAAGAATGAGTGAAAGAAAGAGAAAGTGAGAGGGGAGATGAAAAGAGCGAGAGAGAGAGAGATAAAAAGGGTTGGTACTGTATGTACTTAGATGGTAGAGGGATTTTAAAAATGAGGTTACTGCTGGATAGAGAAGGACATTCTTGACTTTGACGTGCGAGGAGGAGAAAAGGATGACGAAGAGGCTCAGTGTATGTGTGAGTTGAATATCACATGAGCGGCAGGTAGCCTAGCGGTTAAGAGCGTTGGGCCATTAACCCGAAAGGTCGCTAGTTTGATTCCCTGAGCCGAATAGGTGAACAATCTGTCAATGTGCCCTTGAGCAAGGTACTTGACCCTAACTGCTACAGGTACTTAACCCTAATTGCTACAGGGTCCCTGTTAATGGCTAGCCGTGGACACATTCTCCAAGCGTGTTTCAGGGGGAGTGGGATATGCAAAAAACGAATTTCCAATTCACACACTTGTACATGTGTGAAATAGGACAAATGTAAGCGCCCACCTAATTATTATTACATAGGCACAATTCAAGCCTGGAAAATGTAGTTGGAAATAAGGATTCATTCACCTTTATTCTCCCCACCTTTATTGATCAGATTTACAACTGTGAGGAGGGAGGCAGAGGAGAGGAGATAAAGAAGATATATGAAGACACAAATCCTGTGGGACGTGCTAGGATTCTTTGCATGTGACAGCAGAGCAGTGGAAGTATGGCAACACTGCTGAATGACATGGAGAAAATCCCTGCCTGCCTGTGTGTCTCAACTGGACCAACCCACATACTGTACACACTACAGGACAACACATCTACACCACATGCAACACATTTTCAGAGTGGAACACTGAGAGGCAGAGGCCTCTAGGAGAAACAAAAGAGAGGTGGAGAAGGAGGGATAGAATAGACCAAAGCTGACTTATCTTTCAGCTCAACTAGAAAGAGAGCACCCACAGACCAAAGGCATGGGTTAATGACTATGCAGACACATACTGGGAGGGACACAGATTTGAGACCTACTTTAATTTATCCAGAGGAGAGGGACAGACACAGAGAGGGACAGACAGAGTGGGGATGTCTCATCACACTGCTTTATTAAAATAACACAGGCCTGCCTACTAGCTCTCACAACCATTAATAAATAAAATATATTTTTACAACCTTGAGTTGGTCATAGCTACTGTAACAGCATCATATACATTTTGAAAATCATAATGAAAAAGCAATCAACGACAGAACTTCCACAAAATCCACAACTGAATCCCTGGATACTAGCAATAGTGGCAATCAGACCACATGGAAAAGGAGAGGTTGAAAATACTACTGCTTCAAAAGGACTGATCTCACTGGGAGCTTTTGGATGAATGCCAGGTGTGGTTTCCCGGCAACAAGCCACTCTTTGGGGTTTGCTCAACAATGGGCTCTATTGTTTCTTCGGCTGGAGTGTGTTTCAGCACCATGGACAGCAGCACAAGCTTGGTAAGGGGCCAGAGTAGAGTAAAGGAAACATACAGTACACATTCACTCTTTAATTCACAAACACAAGCAATTTCAAATAAGCACACATTAGTCTAGTGGGAGGAAATATCTATGAGTATTTTCCAGATCATGAACCTGATGCTTTTCAATGCCAGCTGTATTGCTGAGGGTATGGACAGTACTGTAAGGGAATGGCCCCTGTGTGCAGTGTGATCCCTGTATCCCCCCCTGAGGGAGATCACAGCCAGATAACCACTAACACACTTCACACACCCGTAAAACATGGGCAATGACTGCTTTAAACATGATCTGAAGACATGCAACATTTATTTAACTAGGCAAGTCAGTTAAGAACAAATTCTTATTTACAATGACAGCCTAGGAACAATGGATAAACTGCCTTGTTCAGGGGAAGAACAACAGATTTCCTGATAGTATCATGAACCACTACGTTTCAGACCACATTCTCTGAATATTCAACAAGTGAGTCCTGGCGATGAGAGAGATAGATCATCAAACTCACTTGAAAATGCAAAGACAAGTTGGCATAAAAACATGCACTATCCATACGAAATGTAATACTGCACAATTCCATCTCGGGCCCAGAAAGCTGACTTCATAAACATTTGTCTTTGTTCTTATTTCCAAAAATTAATCCCACACACTCCATTACTCTGACAGCAGTTTTCCTTTCACTATACAGTACAGTACATACAGTGGCTTGTAAAAGTATTCACCCCCTTGGCATTTTTCCTATTTTGTTGACTTACAACCTGGATTTAAAATGTATTTTTGGGGGGTTTGTATCATTTGATTTACACACTTTGAAGATACAAAATATGTTTTATTTTGAAACAAACAAGAAATAAGACAAAAAAATATATGAAAAACTTAAGCTTGCATAACAGCTGCAAGTCTCTTGGGGTATGTCTCTATAAGCTTGGCACATGTAGCCACTTGGATTTTGCCCATCCTTCAAGGCAAAACTGCTCCAGCTCGTTCAAGTTGGATGGGTTCCACTGGTGTACAGCAATCTTTAAGTCATACCACAGATTCTCAATTGGATTGAGGTCTGGGCTTTGACTAGGCCATTCATAGACATTTAAATGTTTCCCCTTAAACCACTCAAGTGTTGCTTTAGCAGTATGCTTTGGGTCATTGTCCTGCTGGAAGGTGAACCTCTGTCTCAGTCTCAAATCTCTGGAAGACTGAAACAGGTTT
This sequence comes from Salmo trutta, assembly GCF_901001165.1. Lineage (NCBI taxonomy): Eukaryota > Metazoa > Chordata > Actinopteri > Salmoniformes > Salmonidae > Salmo > Salmo trutta. The sequence continues at coordinate 26,240,203 of NC_042970.1, read as the reverse complement.
CCCTCAATAATTTCCCTGTATTTAGCGCCATCCATCATTCCTTCAATCCTGACCGGTTTCCCAGACCCTGCCGATGAAAAACATCCCCACAGCATGATGCTGCCACCACCACGCTTCACTGTGGGGATGGTGTTCTCTGGGTGATGTGAGGTGTTGGGTTTGCGCCAGACATAGCATTTTCCTTGATGGCCAAAAAAGCTAAATTTTAGTCTCATCTGACCAGAGAACCTTCTTCCATATGTTTGGAGAGTCTCCCACATGCCTTTTGGCAAACACCAAACGTGTTTGCTTATTTTTTTCTTTAAGCTATGGCTTTTTTCTGGACACTCTTCCGTATAACCCAGCTCTGTAGAGTGCACGGCTTAAAGTGGTCCTATAGACAGATACTCCAATCTCCGCTGTGGAGGTTTGCAGCTCCTTCAGGGTTATCTTTGGTCTATTTGTTGCCTCTCTGATTAAAGCTCTCCTTGCCTGGTCCGTGAGTTTTGGTGGGCGGCCCTCTCTTGGCAGGTTTGTGGTGGTGCCATATTCTTACTATTTTTTAATAATGGATTTAATGGTGCTCCGTGGGATGTTCAAAGTTTCGGATATTTTTTTAATAACCCAACCCTGATCTGTACTTCTCCACAACTTTGTCCCTGACCTGTTTGGAGAGCTCCTTGGTCTTCATGGTGCCGCTTGCTTGGGGTTGCAGACTCTGGGGCTTTTCAGAACAGGTGTATATATACTGAGATCATGTGAGAGATCATGTGACACTTAGATTGCAGACAGGTGGACTTTATTTAAGTAATTATGTGACTTCTGAAGGTAATTGTTTGCACCAGATCTTATTTAGCGGCTTTATAGCAAAAGAGGTGAATACATATGCACACACCACTTTTTTTGTTGTTGAAATAAGTCGTTTTTTTCATTTCACTTCACCAATTTAGACTATTTTGTGTATGTTCATTTCATGAAATCCAAATAAAAATCCATTTAAATGACAGGTTGTAATTCAACAAAATAGGAAAAACACCAAGGGGGATGAATACTTTTGCAAGGCACTATAGTACTGTATAAATCATTAGGGAATGGATTGGAGGACAGTGTCTGTGAAAGCTATAAATAGTGTTGGAGAATGAGGGGGCGACTAAAGCAGAGTGACAGAGGTGTGGGTCAACAGCAACATCCCATTTAATCATAATAGTATTCTGCTCAGGGATGAATAACTGCCTCTCCCCCAGTCCACACCAAACCAAACCCAATCACCATGGGTGTGTTGGGAATGATGGATGACCTGAGGCACTGGGACATGCTGAGGGTAAAATATGAGTTTGGATTTGACTTCATGGCATCTAAGCTTGTAGAAATCCAACTCATCCACACAGTGATTTGGCCCCTTGATAATTGAGCGGTATTTCTACCACGGTCTAATGAAAACCAAAAAGCTAAGTGCTATTTGAATGGAGCTTGATGTTTTAATGCAGTGTAAAGTAGTGCCTTGAGACATGAACACTTTTCTAAGACCCATTAAAGCTGTAGTAAATGTTGTTGTTTTTTTAAATCACACAGCAGTGCTGGTTTTACTACCAGCTGGATACAACAAACTAAACCGTAGCATTGGTAATAATATTCCCTAAACCTTTAGTATGGTAGAAAAGAGCTACATAATGGTGAATAATCACATTGAATCAATTCATAAGTCCACTGTCTAAAACTGCTTTTTACACACCTTCAAAAACACAATAATTGGAATGGAATTTTAATATGTTGCTTTAGAAACTGCATTATTAGTGTTGTCTTGTATGATTGATTTAATAAACCATATTCTGTGGCGATATTTTCTGATGGAAATCCGGCTAGTTGCTATTAGGCCCATGATTTGTAATCTTGGTCCTAGGTTGGTTATACCCAGAGCCATATACATGGTCAGGGAGTTGGTCAACCATGGTTTGCCAGTGCTGTGATAAGATAGTGTAAAATAATTAATTAGAATCATTTATCTGCACTGTATGTTTTTACATTTTTTTTTATTGAATATCCGAAACATACAATATACTTGCAGTGAAGCCGCTCCACAACTACATCATACCAGTCATCCAACAGACTCCCATTCAGAGCGACACACAGAAGCATCCAGGGTCAATGACCTGCTCAAGGGTACATTGACAGATGTCCCACCAGGCCAAAAAACGTGAACCCGAACCCTCCAAGATCCCCCCCACAGTTCCCCAATAGCTGTCCCTCAACAATTTGATACCCCTCCCACAGTCCCCCCAAGAAGAAAATAATTAAATAAAAAATACAATTAATTCCATTCCCCACCCCCAAGAACCCCCCCAATGCAACAACAACCAAGAGAATGAACTCAAAAGAAAAAAGAAAAAGACAGAAGAAAACAGAAAACAACAATGCATTTAAAACAAAGGACATCAAGGGCAACTAAAATCATATCAGCAATGCCAACTGTATACAGTTGAAGTCTGAAGTTTACATAAACTTAGGTTGGAGTCATTAAAACTTGTTTTTCAACCACTCCACAAATTTCTTGTTAACCAACTATAGTTTTGGCAAGTCAGTTAGGACATCTACTTTGTGCATGGCACAAGTCATTTTTCCAACAATTGTTTACAGACATATTATTTCACTTATAACTCACTGTATCACAATTCCAGTGGGTCAGAGGTTTACATACACTAAGTTGACTGTGCCTTTAAACAGCTTGGAAAATTCCAGAAAATTATGTCATGGTTTTAGAAGCTTCTGATAGGCTAATTGACATAATTTGAGTCAATTGGAGTCAATTGGAGTTGTACCTGTGGATGTATTTCAAGGCCTACCTTCAAACTCAGTGCCTCTTTGCTTGACATCATGGGAAAATCAAAAGAAATCAGCCAAGACCTCAGAAAATCAATTGTAAACCTCCACAAGTCAGGTTCATCCTTGGGAGCAATTTCCAAACGCCTGAAGGTACCACGTTCATCTGTACAAACAATAGTACGCATGTGTAAACACCATGGGACCACACAGCCGACATACCGCTCAGGAAGGAGACACGTTCTGTCTCCTAGAGATGAACGTACTTTGGTGCGAAAAGTGCAAATCAATCCCAGAACAACAGCAAAGGACCTTGTGAAGATGCTGGAGGAAACAGGTACAAAAGTATCTATATTCACAGTAAAACGAGTCCTATATCGACATAACCTGAAACGCCGCTCAGCAAGGAAGAAGCCTCTGCTCCAAAACCGCCATAAAAAAGCCAGACTACGGTTTGCAACTGCACATGAGGACAAAGATCGTACTTTTAGGGTCAAGTTTGGTGTCAATTTTAGATCAATGCTATGCATTTTCAGCCATTCCTGAACCGGAGACCAGAAACAGGCTACCTGAGGGCAATACCAAAATAAATGGTCTATTGATTCTGTATCCTCACAACAAAATCTGCAGCTTCGATGATTTATGTCCCAAATATTCAACATTTTGTTGGTGGCAAGAATTCTATAAGTCTTGAATCTTGCATTTGTTTTATATATAAAGTCATCTGTACCATGGAATCGGTACATCAAAAACCTCTTCCCAACTATTTTGCAATCTGTATGGCAACATCCTGGTCCTCAAATGAAACTGGTATACTTTCCTATTTATGCTAATTTTTATTCCTCCGCCAGTTTTGATCCTATATATTGGGCAGACAGACCAGTTCCCTACCTCCTCCCGCTGCTACCTGCCTCCTCCATTTTTGGGGTAATGCTGTAATCAATTGGTTGTACTCTTGGAAAGAGCAGACCTTCTCGTACAATTCTGATAACTCCATGAAGGACATAACTCTACCATTCCAATTTACAATATTATTTAAGAACAAAATACCTTATTCAAACATCTTTCCCATAAATACAGGTATTTTATCAACCAGCACATTTGAGGTCAGCCATAATATGTATTCTATCTTTTCAGGGGGATGAAATTGAAATTGTAGCCAGCTCTGCAATGCTTGTTTGAAAAAGAGAGATACTTTGAAAAAAGTATCATTTTCAATTAATCGAAAATGAGACATGGCAATCTGCACAAAGGCAAAAAGGCCATTTTTAAACAATGCTTTTCTTAGTAATCTACTTGAGAACCATTTAGGGTTCAAATAAAACTTTTGAATAAGTGAAGATTTTAGAGAGCGGTTTAGTGCTTTTATATTTAATAATCTCAACCAACCCAATTCATATTCATTATAGAGATAGGCATGTTTTTTTTGTCTGGTTTAGCGTCCCAGAAAAAGCGAAATGTTTTGCTCATATCAGGAGTAGGCCACGCCATAAGTAAGTGAGTAAACAGATATGACTAAGGAGTTAACCTGTTGGGGATAGGGGGCAGTATTTGCACGGTCGGATAAAAAACGCACCCGATTTAATCTGGTTACTACTCCTGCCCAGTAACTAGAATATGCATATAATTATTGGCTTTGGATAGAAAACACCCTAAAGTTTCTAAAACTGTTTGAATGGTGTCTGTGAGTATAACAGAACTCATATGGCAGGCAAAAACCTGAGAAGATTCCTTACAGAAAGTAGCCTGTCTGACCATTCCTTGAGCTTCTTGACTCTGTTTATTGAAGACTGAGGATCTTTGCTGTAACGTGACACTTCCTACGGCTCCCATAGGCTCTCAGAAGGCGGGAAAAAGCTGAATGAATTTTATTTTCTTTCGTCTTTTAACCTAAACACAGATTCCCGGTCGGAATATTATCGCTTTTTTACGAGAAAAATGGCATAAAAATTGATTTTTAACAGCGGTTGACATGCTTCGAAGTACGGTAATGGAATATTTAGAATTTTTTGGTCACGAAATGGGTCGTGCTCGTCACCCTTCTTTACCATTCGGATAGTGTCTTGAACGCACAAACAAAACAGAGGATATTTGGATATAACTATGGATTATTTGGGACCAAACCAACATTTGTTATTGAAGTAGAAGTCCTGGGAGTGCATTCTGACGAAGAACACCAAAGGTAATAACATTTTTCTTATAGTAAATCTGACTTTGGTGAGTGCTAAACTTGCTGGGTGTCTAAATAGCTAGCCCTGTGATGCCAGGCTATCTACTCAGAATATTGCAAAATGTGCTTTCACCAAAAAGCTATTTTAAAATCGGACATATCGAGTGCATAGAGGAGTTCTGTATCTATAATTCTTAAAATAATTGTTATGCTTTTTGTGAACGTTTATCGTGAGTAATTTAGTACATTTTTTGTAAATTCACCGGAGGTTTGCGGGGGTATGCTAGTTCTGAACGTCACATGCTAATGTAAAAAGCTGGTTTTTGATATAAATATGAACTTGATTGAACAAAACATGCATGCATTGTATAACATAATGTCCTAGGTGTGTCATCTGATGAAGATCATCAAAGGTTAGTGCTGCATTTAGCTGTGGTTTGGGTTTTTGTGACATTATATGCTAGCTTGAAAAATGGGTGTCTGATTATTTCTGGCTGGGTACTCTGCTGACATAATCTAATGTTTTGCTTTCGTTGTAAAGCCTTTTTGAAATCGGACAGTGTGGCTAGATTAACGAGAGTCTTGTCTTTAAAATGGTGTAAAATAGTCATATGTTTGAGAAATTGAAGTAATAGCATTTCTAAGGTATTTGAATAACGCGCCACAGGATTCCACTGGCTGTTACGTAGGTGGGACGATTTCGTCCCGCCGACCCTAGTTATGTTCCATAGTTATGTTCAAATATCCTCTGTTTTGTTCTTGCGTTCAAGACACTATCCGAACGGTGACGCGCGGATGCATGTCGTGACAAAAAAATTCAAAATATTCCATTACCGTACTTCGAAGCATGTCAAACGCTGTTTAAATTCAATTTTTATGCGATTTTTCGCGTAAAATAGCAATAATATTCCGACCGGGAGACGTCGTTTTCGTTCAAAGACTCAAAGAAGAAAATGGACTCTTCACGTGCACGCGCGCCCCCGTTTCATTGTTCTCAGATCGACCACTATCCAAATGCGCTACTGTTTTCATTCAACGTTCTGGCGCCTTCTGAGAGCCTATGGGAGCCTTAGAAAATGTCACGTTACAGCAGAGATCCTCTGTTTTCGATAAAGAGAGTATAGAAGGCCAAGAAATGGTCAGAGAGGGCACTTCCTGTATAGAATCCTCTCAGGTTTTGGCCTGCCATATGAGTTCTGTTATACTCACAGACGCCATTCAAACAGTTTTAGAAACTTTAGGGTGTTTTTTATCCAAATCAAACAATTATATGCATATTCTAGTTTCTGCGCAGGAGTAATAACCAGATTAAATCGGGTACGTTTTTTATCCGGATGTGAAAATACTGCCCCCTACCCTAGAGAGGTTAAAATATGAAATTATTGTTAATCTAACTGCACTGTCCAATTTACAGTAGGCTTTACAGCGAAAGCATGCCATGCGATTGTTTGAGGACGGCGCCCCACATCAAAATATTTTTCCACTGGCACAGGTTTCATAAATTCACAAATAGGGATTAAATATTGACTTACTTTTTGAAAATCTTCCTCTGATTTGTCATCCAAAGGGTCCCAGCTACAACATGTAGTGTTGTTAGATAAAATCCTTCTTTATATCCCAAAAAGTCTTTAGTTGGAGCCATCAATTTGAGTAAGTAATTGAGTTGTTCAACATGCAGAGAAATGAATCCAAAAAGCTACCGCAAAACTTTGTTAAAACAAGTCAAAATGTGTTTCTATTTAATCCTCAGATACCCTAAAATGTACTTAAACTATAATATTTCATACGGAAAGAAGCATGTTCCATTGGAAGAGCATGGGCTCTCAAATGTTTTAAAATTCCGGTTGGTTTTTCTTTGGATTTTCTCCTACCATATCTATTGTGTTATAGTCTCCTACATTATGTTAACATTTCAATAAACGTCAGAGTGTTTTCTTTCCAATGGTACCAATTATATGCATATCCTGGCTTCAGGGTCTGAGCAACAGGCAGTTTACTTTGGGCACGTCAGTCAGGCGGTAATTGAGAAAGATAGAGCCTAGTCTGATGAAGAAGTTTTAAAAGGCTAATTGATCATTAGAAAACCCTTTTGCAATTATGTTAGCACAGCTGAAAACTGTTGTGCTGATTAAAAACTGTCCTTCTTTAGACTAGTTGAGTATCTGGAGCATCAGCATTTTTGTGGGTTCGATTACAGGCTCAAAATGGCCAGAAACAAAGTACTTTCTTCCGAAACTTGTCAGTCTATTCTTGTTTTGAGAAATGAAGGCTATTCCATGCGAGAAATTGCCAAGAAACTGAAGATCTCGTACAACGCTGTGTACTACTCCCTTCACAGAACAGCACAAACGGGCTCTAACCAGAATAGAAGTGGGAGGAGTGGGAGGCCACGGTGCACAACTGAGCAAAAGGACAAGTACATTAGAGTGTCTAGTTTGAGAAACAGACATCTCACAAGTCCTCAATTGGCAGCTTCATTAAATAGTATCCGCAAAACACCAGTCTCAACGTCAGCAGTGAAGAGGTGATTCCGGGATGCTGGTATTCTAGGCAGAGTTGCAAAGGAAAAGCCATATCTCAGACTGGCCAAATAAAAGATTAAGATGGGCAAAAGTACACAGACACTGGACAGGGGAACTCTGCCTAGAAGGCCAGCATCCCAGAGTCACCTCTTCACTGTTGACATTGAGACTGGTGTTTTGCGGGTACTATTTAATGAAGCTGCCAGTTCATTGCAACACAGCCCGGGATCGAACACGGATCTGTAGTGACGCCTCTAGCACTGGAATGCAGTGCATTCGACTGCTGCGCCACTCGGGAGGCAAGTGTAATTTTAACAGAGCTCAGATTTACTTCGAAGTGCATTCACCCTAATGCTTATACCTATCAAGTTGTTTCAGATCTACACAAGTGCTTAGGGCGGAAGGGTTAGGTATTCTTCTGGACAAGGCCTAACTACGAGCAGTTATTGTGGTGACGTTACTTCCAGAGGCAATTTGGAACTCGGTAGTGAGTGTTGCAACCGAGGACAGATGATTTTTAAACGCTACGCACTTCAGCCCTCGGAGGTCCCGTTCTGTGAGCTTGTGTGGCCTACCACTTCGCGGCTGAGCCATTGTTGCTCATAGACGTTTTCACTTCACAATAACAGCACTTACAGTTGACTCTAGCAGGGCAGAAACTTGACAACTGACTTGATTTTAGCAACAGGTGTAGCTGAAATTGCCAAATCCACTAATTTGAAGGGCTGTTCACATACTTTTGTATATATAGTGTATATTGCTAAGAATGTGAGAGTAGGGTGACTCCCCTAGCGTGTCTCGAACCCAGGCCACAAGCACAAATGACGAACGCCCTAACAACTGTCTCAATAAGGGATATCTCTTTGGCATGTGCTTATTAGGCCAGTATAGTTAGGCCCTGTCCAGAAGAAAACCTAACCCTTCCTCCCTAGGCACTTAGATCTGAAACAACTTGATAGGTATAAGCAATAGGGTGAATGCACTTTGAAGTAAATCTCAACTCTGTTAAAAGTACACTCGCCTCCCGAGTGGCGCAGCGGTCTAAGGCACTGCATTCAAATGCTAGAGGCATCACTACATATCTGGGTTTGATCCCGGGCTGTGTCGCTGATCCCGGGCTGTGACTGGCCGGAGCACAAATGGCCCAGCGTTGTCCGGGTTAGGGGAGGGCTTGGCTGGCTCTAGCTACTCCTTGTGGCAGGCCGGGTGCATGCACGCTGACTTCGGTCGCCAAATGTACTGTGTTTCCTCCGACACATTGGTGTGCGGCTGGCTTCCGGGTTAAGCGAGCAGTGTGTCAACAAGCAGTATGACTTGGCAGGGTCATGTTTCAGAGGACGCATGGCTCTCGACCTTGGCCCCTCCCGAGTCTGTATGGGAGCTGCAGTAATGGGACAAGACTGTAACTACCAATTGGGGAGAAAAAGTACACTCAAGAATTTATTTTTATTGATTATAGTGAGTCAGGAGTATCATTAAAACAGGTTAATATGCCCTACCAACATCATACAACTATAAACAAAGCCCTTAAATTGTTGAAATTAGTAAATAATAAGAGAATAGTCAAACTAACTGATTACTGACACAAACATATTGGCGCAGTAGGAAAGTCTGAATGCCGTGAACCAAGAGGTTGTGTGTTCTCATCCCAGGTAAGGACATCCTGAATAATAAATACTGTATAAATGAACACGCACAATGTAACAATGTGTGTCAAATATGTCAATTAAAAGCAGAGTGTGTGTGTGTGTCCCTAACCTTGCCAACGGACAAAAAAGCTGTAAATGGATCAATGGTTCACCAATTAGGGCCTTGGCGGGCTTAGCAACTGTAACAAGGCGTGATGTGTAATGAAACATGTCCAGAACATATTGTATATTGTGAGAACACAACCGTAAGAGAATGTGGGCGAACTTTAACACCAAAATATGCTAAAAAAAAGGTTACCCGATTTCTGCTAACATAGATAGAATGTTCGTTCCCCTAGCTAATGGAAAACTCGACGCTCAAACATTACGGGTAACATTATAAAAATGTTCTCTCTTCCCTAGAATTTTTAGCTGGGCAGGGAAACTGAAGACCTATTTCTCCTATAAATAGAACAATCATACAGCCTGGTTGGAGTTCTGAGTATAGCCCATTCTCTAAAACTCCTGAGAAGACAGGCATGGCAGGTCAGTGTACTCATTGCAGTTGAAAATACAGGAGGCATTATAGTACATCACACAGGCAAAGCGCCTGCTGCCTCTGGACAAATGAAACACTCACATCAAAACACAACTATCCATCCCTCTACAAATGGATTCAGTACTGAGACGCGTGACAGACAGCAGGGACTAAAGCCATGCATACTCCTCCTGCTGCTGCCTCCATGCTGGGGCAATAATCTGAGCCCATGGAGTCACCAGACTGGCCAGCCCCATTTCAAACGCCACAGGACATAACCTTGAGCCATCCTCACTGCCGCTTCTGCCGCTCACATCAAGAGCAGGAAATAGAGCAGCAAGTGTGCCTGCCTGTTCATGGCCAACAGACAAAACTGACAACCCCAAAAGTGTCTGTCAGGTCACCAAACAAACACAGCACATGTTCAACAAACAGCTTGATTTAATTTCTCTCTCAATACTGTCAGAAGTTAAACAGTGTGATAACATGTTCATTGTCTTACCTGTTTAATGTCTGTGTATTCTCCTCTTCCTGATTCCCGGAAAATACCTTTAAATCACAAAGAAATGTAAACATCTTAATTAACACCTTATTGTGATGGGCCCATTTCAGGATTTGGTGTATTCCACTATCAGCATCATCAGTGTCGGAATAATTTTACCTTGCCTAAAATAATTGGTTGACTACACACTAAACAGCATAGTGCTTCTAATGCCATGTTTCTACACAAGTAAACTGAATTGAACTGTCAGCTGTTTGCATTATGAAAATAAATTATTCCTAAAGTGCTGGGAAAAGTATCAGGTGGTTCCATTGTGTGTGTTAATGGGAATGCACATGGGCAGTCAACATCACAAGTTAATGCCAGAGCAAAGCCACCATGACAATTCTCACATTGGGCCCGGATACTTGATATGGAAGGCAACATAAATAGTCAAACACACTGTGCATGAAAATGTCCACATAATTAATATACTGTAGCATGTAAAAACAAAATCTATATGTACATTATATAGGCTACATTGTGTGTATCTGCATAGGCTCTGGGGTGATGTACAAGCCAAGCCATGAAAACTAGTATGCCTTTCAGTCTCTGGAGCCTTTGAAGATTCTAATTCTTAAAAAAAAAAAAAATCCAGAAAAAAAAAAATGGATTCCCATCCATATCGTATCATGGGCTCCTAAGGTCTGTTTCACACCTGTGAGAAAGACTTAAAGCTACTGTATGCAGTCTGTAAATTGAGCTGTACTTCGATAATGCAGACACAGTTGAGACTAGTCAAATCTAAATCAAATCAGGTAAAAGAAGGATTTGAGACAATTTAGGCATTTTTTTAACCTTTATTTTATCAGGAAGTCATACTGATACCAATGTCACTTTTACAGTTGAGCCCTGAATTACATAAATTACAGAAAATACACAAATCAAAATTGAAATAAAAAAATGCAAGAAAGAAAAACATGGTCATAAAAAACAAACACATTTATCAGTAATGAGGTCCTCAATTAGCTTTCTGAATTGCCAAAAATTGGCACCAAAACAACAGATTTAAGAACATTTTTGTCGCACCCTGATCTGTTTCACCTGTCTTTGTGCTTGTCTCCACCCCCCTCTAGGTGTTTCCCATCTTCCCCATTATCTCCAGTGTATTTATTCCTGTGTTCTCTGTTTGTCTGTCCCCAGTTTGTCTTGCCTAGCCTACTAGTGGGTACTCCTGTTTCTCCTCTAGTCCCTGATTTTGACCATTCTGCCTGCCCTGAGCCTGCATGCAGTTCTGTACTTTGTGACACTGACCTTGATTACTGACCTCTGCCTGCCTGCTGTTCAAACCTTTCGGACTCTGCTATGGATTACTGACCTCTGCCTGCCCTTGACCTGTCGTTTGCCTACCCCCTGTTTTTGTAAAACTTTTGTTACTTCTAACTGTCTGCATCTCGGTCTTCTCCTGAACCTTGATAATATTGAAGATTGTTCCACAATAAGGTGCAAGAAAAGTAAAAGCTGATTTATCTAACTCCGAGACCAAAGGAATTTCCAGAGTTAGCAATCCCTGAGACCGGGCATGGTAAATCGTATGTCTAGTTTAGTAAAGATGTTAGGTACAGTGGGTCTTTTGTGCAAGGGCTTTATAAATGAAAATAAGGCGATGTTTGTTTATTTATTTTAATTTCACCTTTATTTAACCAGGTAGGCCAGTTGAAAACAAGTTCTCATTTACAACTAAGACCTGGCCAAGATAAAGCAAAGCAATGCGACAAAAACAACAGACTCACACATAAACAAAAGTACAGTCAATAACACAATAGAAAAATCTATGTACAGTGTGTGCAAATGTAGAAGATTAGGGAGATAAGGCAATAAATAGGCCATGGAGGCAAAATAATTACAATGTAGCATTACATCTGGAGTGATAGCTGTGCAGATGATGATGTGCAAGTAGAGATACTGGGGTGCAAAAGAGCAAAAAGATAACAATATGGGGATGAGGTAGTTGGGTGTGCTATTTACAGATAGGCTGCGTACAGGTACAGTGATCGGTAGGCTGCTCTGATAGCTGATGCTTAAAACCTGTTAAGGTATAGGGGGCAGTATTATCACGGCCGGATGAAAAGCATGCCCAGAGTAAACTGCCTAATACTCGGGCCCAGAGTCAAATATTTGCATATTATTTGTAGATTTGGATAGAAAACACTCTGAAGTTTCTAAAACTGTTTGAATGATGTCTGTGAGTATAACAGAACTCATATGGCAGGCAAAAACCTGAGAAAAATCCAACCAGGAAGTGGGAGATCTGACACTTGTAGTCTTTCAAACCATTGCCTATTGAAACTACAGTGTCTGTGGGGTCATTGTGCACTTCCTAAGGCTTCCACTAGATGTCAACAGTCTTTAGAAAGTTGTTAGAGGCTTTTATGGTGACATTTGAGGGAATAACAGCCGGTTCAAGCAGTGAACTGTCTGAGGTCATGTAGTTACTTCATGCGCGTTCTTCTGTAATGAATACTCTATTGTCCGGTTGGAATATTATCGACTTTTTATGTTAAAAACACCCTAAGGATTGATTGTAAACATCGTTTGACATGTTTCTACAAACAGTAATGGAACTTTTGAGCTTTTCGTCTATTGATTTGCGCCCCCTCCTCGTGCCTTTGGAATAGTGTTCTGGACGCGCCAACAAAACGGAGGTATTTGGACATAAATTATGGACTTTATCGAACAAATTAACATTTCTTGTGGAAGTGGGAGAACTGCGAGTGCATTCCGCCGAAGATCAGCAAAGGTAAGGAAAGATTTATAACACTAATTTAGAGTTTTATTGATGCCATGACTTGACGGGTAGCTGTATAGCTTGCATTGATGGCTGAGTTCTGTACTCAGAATATTGAACAATGTGCTTTCGCCGAAAAGCTATTTTAAAATCTGACACAGCGGTTGCATTAAGGAGTAGTATATCTATAATTCTTAAAATAATTGTTATATATTTTGTCAACGTTTATGATGAGTATTTCTGTAAATTAATGTGCACATTCACCGGTAGTATTGGGAGGCAAACATTTTCTGAACATCACGCGCCAATGTAAAATGATGTTTTTGGATATAAATATGAACTTTATCGAACAAAACATACATGTATTGTGTAACATAATGTCCTAGGAGTGTCATCTGATGAAGATCGTCAAAGGTTAGTGCTTAATTTTAGCTGTATTTCTGGTTTTTGTGACGCCTCTCCTTGCTAGGAAAATGGCTGTGTGGCTTTTCTTGTTTAGGTGGTGTGCTAACATAATCTAATGTTTTGCTTTCGCTGTAAAGCCTTTTTGAAATCGGACAATGTGGTTGCATTAAGGAGAAGTATATCTTTAAAATGGTGTAAAATAGTCGTATGTTTGAGAATGAGATTTTTGATGTTTTGTATTTCGCGTCCTGCTATCCCATTGGCTGTTGGCTAGGTGTCCCGCTGGCGGAATGGGGTTCCGCTAGCGGAACGTCTGTCCTCAACAGGTTAAAGTTAGAGAGGGAGATAAAAGTCTCCAGCTTCAGTGATTTTTTTTTTGCAATTCGTTCCAGTCATTGGCAACAGAGAACTGGAAGGAAAGGCGGCCAAAGGAAGTGTTGGATTTGGGGATGACCAGTGAAATATACATGCTGGATCGCGTGCTACGGGTGGGTGTTGCTATGGTGACCGGTGAGCTGAGATAAGGCAGGGCTTTACCTAGCAAAGACTTATAGATGACCTGGAGCCAGTGGGTTTGGCGAAGAATATGTAGCGAGGGCCAGCAAACGAGAACATACAGGTCGCAGTGGTGGGTAGTATATGGGGCTTTGGTGACAAAACGGATGGGACTGTGATAGACTACATCCAATTTACTGAGCAGAGTGTTGGAGGCTATTTGGTAAATGATATCGCCGAGGTCGAGGATTGGTAGGATAGTCAGTTTTACGAGGGTATGTTTGGCAGCATGAGTGAAGGAGGCTTTGATGCAAAATAGGAAGCGATTCTAGATTTAATTTTGGATTGGAGATGCTTAATGTGAGTCTTGAAGGAGAGTTTACAGTCTAACCAGACAGCTAGGTATTTGTAGTTGTCCAGATATTCTAGGTCAGAACCGTCCAGAGTAGTGATGCTAGTCGGGAGGGCGGGTTTTACTAGCATTTAGTTTTACTAGCATTTAAAAGCAGTTGGAGGCCATGGAAGGAGTGTTGTATGGCATTGAAGCTCATCTGGAGGTTAGTTAACACAGTGTCCAAAGAAGGGCCAGATGTATACAGAATGGTGTCGTAGAGGTGGATCAGAGAATCACCAGCAGCAAGAGCAACATCATTGATATCATTGATATATACATAGAAAAGAGTCGGCCCAAGAATTGAGTCGGCCCAATCATTGATATATACATAGAAAAGAGTCGGCCCAAGAATTGAACCCTGTGGCACCCCCATAGAGACTGTCAGAGGTCCGGACAACAGGCCCTCCGATTTGACACACTGAACTCTATCTGAGAAGTAGTTGGTGAACCAGGCGAGGCAATAATTTGCGAAACCAAGGCTATTGAGTCTGCCGATAAGAATGCGGTGATTGACAGAGTCGAAAGCCTTGGCCAGGTCGATGAAGACGGTTTCACAGTACTGTCTTTTATCGATGGCGGTTATGATATCATTTAGGACCTTGAGTGTGGCTGAGGTGCACCCATGACCAGCTCTGAAACCAGATTGCATAGCGGAGAAGGTACGGTGGAATTCGAAATGGTCAGTGATCTGTTTGTTAACTTGACTTTCAAAGATTTTAGAAAGGCAGGGCAGGATGGATTATAGGTCTATAACAGTTTGGGTCTAGAGTGTCTCCCCCTTTGAAGAGGGGGATGACCGCGGCAGCTTTCCAATCTTTGGGGATCTCAGACGATACGAAAGAGAGGTTGAACAGGCTAGTAATATGGTTTACAACAATTTGGGCGGATAGTTTTAGAAAGAGAGGGTCCAGATTATCTAGCCCAGCTGATTTGTAGGGATCCAGATTTTGCAGCTCTTTCAGAACATCAGCTGTCTGGATTTGAGTGAAGGAGAAGCGGGGGGGGGGGGGCTTGGGCAAGTTTGCTGCAGGGGGTGCAGAGCTGTTGGCCAGGGTAGGGGTAGCCAGGTGGAAAGCATGGTCAGCTGTAGAAAAATGTTTATTGAAATTATTGATTATTGTAGATTTATCGGTAGTGACAGTGTTTCCTAGCCTCAGTGCAGTGGGCAGCTGGGAGGAGGTGCTCTTATTCTCCATGGACTTTACAGTGTCCCAAAACTTTTTGGAATTAGTGCTACATGATGCAATGTATCAACCTACGTGATAAACTGCATCCAATGGCTTAAATGAATTGGCAGCTGCGTTCATATAGATGATGTCGCCATAGTCTAGGACCGGTAGGAATGTCGACTGAATAATCTGCTTTCTACTATTTAGCGAGAGGCAGGACCTATTTATTTCCATAGCTTCTTAACTCATCAATATGCTTTTTAAAGGACAGCTTTTCATCTATCCAGATGCCAAGATATTTGTAAGCAGGGACACGATCAATATGGACACAATCCAAATGACATATGCTTAAATCAGAGTTATTTTTATGCACTCTAGAGAACAACATATACCTAGTTTAAACTGCATTCAATACACATTTCAGGTCAAAGTTTTTCTGTAATACAATGAAGGCAGATTGTAGTTCAGATAGAGCCTGGTCAACTGTGGGAGCAATATCATACACAACAGCATCATCGGCATACAAATGCAGGTAAAAAAAATAGTCAATATTGTTAATGTAAACAGTAAAAAGTACAGGACCCAGAATCGACCCCGGCGGGACACCTTTCATAATATCCAGGAAATCGGATTTAACACCATCAGTAGACACACATTGAGTTCTGTCAAATCATTTTTAAACCAGTTACATGCAGCCTGTTCTAGGCCAATTGAGAAAAGACTTTGAATTAGCAGAGTGATCAAAAGCCTTTGACAGGTCAATGAAGAGTGCAGCACAATGTTGCCTTTTATCCATAAAGTTAACCACATCATTTATAAATAGGGATGCAGCAGAGATAGTGCTATGACCTGATCTAACACCCGACTGATTTAGAATACCTTTCAAAGATAAGATCTTAGCTGAGAATTAATCAAGGATTCTAATATTTTAGCTAGGCAAGAAATGTAGAAATCGGGCGATAATTATTTAGGTCACCACCTTTCTGAAGTAGGAGTACATGGGCCGCCTTCCAAACCTTGGGGATAGTACCAAATATAATTGTCAGGTAAAAAATATGGGTTAATGATTCAGCAAATCAGGGGGGCAGAGAGCTGGATCCAGAATATCAGCCCCAGTCATTTTTTTAAACATAAATCTTAAGCAAGGCATCAAGCACATCACATATAGTAAATTGTTGAAATGAAAACAAAGATTCACTAGAAGTTGACAGGTTAACCGTCGAGTCAGCTAGAGGCTGTCACAGGAAAGAGCAGTCGATTGATTGACCAGGGTCAATTAAACCAGTTTCACTTGAATAAAAAGCCTGCCGAGATAAAATGATGACTAAAAGCATCACTTATCCCATTCTTCTCAGTTATGATGCCAGAGCCCTACAGAACTTGCTTATGCAGGGAAAAAGAAGAACTTGTACCCTTCAGTGCATTTACTGTTTTCCAACATTTAGAAGGATCACCAGTCAGATATAGCGCTTACAGTAGCTTGATTTAGCTTCCTTAATCGAGATAGTACATCTGTTTCTCATGGATGGTTGGACATTGTGTGTGTGTGCCTTTCCGAGGGTGAATGGGCAAGACAAAAGATTTAAGTGCCTTTGAACAGGGTATGGTAGCAGGTGCCAGGCACACCGGTTTGAGTGTGTCAAGAACCGCAATGCTGCTGGGTTTTTCACGCTCAACCGTTTCCCGTATGTATCAAGAATGGTCCACCACGCAAAGGACATTCAGCCAACTTGACACAACTGTGGGGAGCATTGGAGTCAACATGGGCCAGCATCCCTGTGGAACACTTTCCGCACCTTGTAGTCCATGCCCCGATGAATTGAGGCTGTTCCAAGGGCAAAGGGGGGTGCAACTCAATATTAGGAAGGTGTTCCCAATGTTTTGTACACTCAGTGTATTTGCTGCAGAGTTGAGTTTATTGGATCTTATTATGCTGTATTTAAAACAGACAGTCAGGTGTTGAACAAGTAATAAATAATGTACTCAGACAACTATTATTATGAATATACCACCATCATCAGTTATCCTGTAATCTGTCAGCCTATATGTAATTAGTGGGAAATAATAATGTAGGTAATTAGTTTGTCTCTTATCAGGATGGAGGTCTGGGCTAGCTGCACTCATTTACTCCTTGGCAATGAGAAGCTGGAGGGGGAGACCAAGGACAATCAGCACAAAATCGATTAAGTCCAGGGTGATGGGAAAAAACTATGGAGAACTTTGAATTTCATAATGGGTAAGATGCCTCTTTTGTTAAATCAGAGCGTATTTTTATTATGAAACCACGTGACATTGCAAATTACTTAAATCAATATTTTGACGTGCAAAGTGGACAAGTTGAGAAATGCCATGAGTCCAACTGATGGCTCTCTGTCATATACACTTATAAAAGGCTGAATCATGAATGAGAGGCATTGCAAGTTAGAGTTTTACCAAGTAGAAAAAGGAGAGGTTGAAAGGATGCTGTTTTCTCTTTCTGATGATAAGTCACCAGAAACAGATCATCTTGATGGCAAACTGCTTAGAGTTACAGCCAACCACATATCCACCCCAATTTGTCATATTTTTTATTCAGTATGGGCCATTCTACTGCCAATGTTTGTCTATGGAGATTGCATGGCTGTGTGCTCGATTTTTAAATACCTGTTAGCAACAGGTGTGGCTGAAATAGCCGAATCCACTAATTTGAAGGGGTGTCCACATACTATTGGCCATGCAGTTGTCACAGGTTCCAACGAGAGTGGCGCCCCTTCTCGTCGGGCGGCACTCGGCGGTCGTCGTCGCCGGCCAATTAGCTGCCACCGATCGTTGTTTCTGTGTCGTTTAGTTTTGTCTGTCTGTTCCGCACCTGTTTTGTGTATGTCATTAGTGGGGACTTATTTAATGTATGTTTTCAGTTGGGATTTTGTGCGGGATTGTTTATTGTCTACGTTGTGTTACCGACAGTTTTGTCGAGGGATTTACCGGGCTGCGCTCCTTGCCTTTTTGTGTCTTGGAATTATATTTTGTGTTTTATGGGCGCAGTTAAAGAAATACGTGAACTTTGTATAGCGCCCTGTGCTTTTCGGCGTTTGTGTGTGTCAGTTGTATTAAAAGACACTCACCTCCAGCACCTCTGTCTCCTGCAGTTGATTCCGCCTATCCGCCAGTCCAAATCAGTCGTGACAGCAGTGTAGGTTCTTGATGTGCGGGCTGTGCCCAGAAGTCTGGAACGAGTTAAAGGCTATTCCACTAATTTGTTACGCGACGTCGCCAAGCCAATAGATGGCGCTGCTGTTATGTGTATCTGAGTGTGATACTATATAGCACCAGCGAGCCAAGTTACACAATACTTACTATGCACTGAATTGAGCTGTATGCATGTTACCGAGTGATGCTTAAGTAAATACTTTATAATCAACATTACCTTGGTCTTGTAAAGAACTAATAGCACTCAAAACATGGAGTCAGAAGTCAGAACCAAATAGGTATATCGTAGACTAATCAAAATGACACACGGATAAATTCTCAGTAGGAAGGGACGTGCCAATTTTCTAACCAGCTACAAAAAATAATAACGCCAACAATGGCTTACCTGGTAATTCCAGTACCAGAGCCTATGGACATGAAGGGCGATGCATACAACAACTGGACATTTTTTCGACGCAAATGGGAAAACTATGGGATAGCTACCGGTCTGGACTAAAAGGAAGCAAATGTCCGCATAGCAACTCTGCTAACCGTGATGGGAAAGGAATGTAATCTCTTACAGCGGCATTTGCATATGCCAGAAGCAGATAGAACTGACCCGGTAAAAATTATAGAGGCGCTACAGCAACACTTTGAGCCATCCAGGATTCTATGAGAGGTATATGTTAAATGCTTGTCAACAAAGTCAATGTGAAACAACAAAGCAGTACCTTGCAAATTTGAGAAAGCTAGCAGACACATGTGAATTTGGTGCATTACGAGAGGAACTAGTCGGTGACAGGCTTGTCGTAGGCACTAAAGATATAGCTGCGCGAGCGTGCATGCCCAGAGAACCGAACCTCACACTGAACAAAGCTGTTGACATGTGTCGTTCAAGTGAACAAGCAGAAAGACAAATCAGGAAAATTGATGGAGGTGAACCAGAGACTGTACATTATACCTCCCGTGAGCGACGTTCAGAATCAAAACGGCAAACATATGGTCATAAACAGACAGAGTTTACAGGGGATAATAACAAACATAGAATGCTAAACGATGTACCCTGTCATTACTGTGGTTCAGTACATGCCAAAGCCAAATGCCAAGCATACGGTGTCACCTGTAAAGCATGTGGCAAACGAAACCCCTTTGCCAGAGTTTATAAACAAGCACAACACAAACCTGACCAAACAACAGATGCAATGTGGTACATCTCAAAGGTTAATTCTGTGGAAAGCAAAGCGAAAAAAATGGTTCATTAACCTTAAGCTAGCTCCACTCAGTGATGAGCCATTGACATATGACCCCAGCCATACAATTAAATGTCAGCTAGACACTGGATCAACAGTGAATGTCATAAGCTATGGGGACCTACAGCAAGTCATGTAAGACAGCAATCCAGTTCTCCTACCCAGCAAAGCTACACATTTACATTTAAGTCATTTAGCAGACGCTCTTATCCAGAGCGACTTACACTCAAGCTATATGACGGCACACTGATGAAGCCAACAGGAGAATGCAATCTCAAAGCAGATCATGATGGAAAAATGTTTCATATCAAATTTCAGGTCATGGAGACATCCCACCTCCCTCTGCAACTGGATCCTGGACTTCCTGACGAGCCGCCCCCAGGTGGTAAGGGTAGGGAACAACACATCCGCCTCGCTGATCCTCAACACGGGGGCCCCTCAGGGGTGCGTGCTCAGTTCCCTCCTGTACTCCCTGTTCACTCATGACTGCATGGCCAGGCACGACTCCAACACTATCAACAAGTTTGCCGATGACACATCAGGCCGTCGCCTGATCACCGACTATGATGAGACAGCCTATAGGGAGGAGGTCAGAGACTTGGTCATGTGGTGCCAGGACAACAACTTCTCCCTCAACGTGATCAGGAAAAGGAGGACCGAGCACGCCCCCATTCTCATAAACTTTTTACTTTAGTTTCTTCGGTGAAACGTATGATATGACAGGTTTTAATGTCCCATTGGTAGAATAGTCTTGACCGGAGCTCATCCAGTTTATTCTCCAATGATTGCACATTGACCAATAGGACGGATGGTAGAGGCAGGTAACCCACTAATTGACGAATTCTCACAAGGCACCCGGACCTGCGTCCCCTGTATCTTCATCTTCCCTTCACGTGAATGACGGGGATTTGGGCCTGGCCGGGTATCTGGAGTAAATCCTTTGCGTCCGACTCGTTTTAAATAAAAAACATTTGTCCAGTTCGAGGTGAGTAATCGCTGTTCTGACATCCAGAAGCTGTTTTCGGTCATAAGAAACGGTGACAGAAACATTATGTAGAAAATAAGTTACAAATAACGTGAAAAAACACACAAAATAGCATAACTGGTAATCTGATAACGTGCCTGGCTACCCAAACTCCTTGCTCCGTCTAAACGCTACGCCATGCCCACAGACTTTAGTTTCTTCACCGCAATGAGTCTGGATCTGAGTACCTCTCCAACAATTTCTAGAATGCAAGCACAATCGAACCGTTCTGATTGGTCCAGAGCCATAACACACGTGGGTAAAGCAGCGTTTTGAAAATGTGTCATTGGCTTTGATACTCTGATTGGTTAGAGATGATCCAATCGCTGATGACTTTGTTCAACACCCCTCATTTTGACGTCACCACAAACTACTTCAACGATGGCAGTCTCAGACTAAAGTATGTAGCAAACATAGAGCAGCGGAAGAATTCAGTTTGAGTCATCAGGCAATCCAAGGAAACATCTCCTCAAATCTAACATTTTATACAGAGCCATCACTGAAAGGAATTCTTTACCAACTCAAATTTCTCAGGCAAAAAGTAAATCCACCTTTAAGAAAACAATAAAATAATATCTATTGCAATCAACCATATGATTGATCAGATACTAGAGTGCATCTACTGAATGTTAAATGTATTACCTGTTACGTATTTTAATTGTCTGTAATGTGTTCATGTAAATTATAATTGTTTAGCTGACGTTATGGCGTCAGCTAATGGGGATCCTAATAATAATTCAAACAAATACTGTTATTTTGTTTTCAAATGAATACCTCCAACATATCCTGCTTTCCAGGTGAAACTACAAAATCAATAACTATGAGGGAAACTACAGAGTACAAAAACACAGAATTACTTATATAGTGGAAACAGAAAAAGTACCACTGACCTTTCAAATTCATATTTTTTAAGGTACAATGATTACACACAATTGACACAGGGATACGGTGATATCTCTGCAACCTTGATCACAATGAGAGGCTTCATAGATACTTAAATGTAATGGCAAAATGTAGATTTCTGCCTAAATAGACATACCCAAAAGTAACTGCTATTCATGTGTAATTACATGATTCTGACATGCAGAAACCTGGTATATTTGGAAAGAAGACATCTGGGAGATTTTGAGGAAATTATCAGGAGATAGGAGTTACATTGTTCAGAATACACAAGATCAAGCACACACAGAACAACCGTTTTACATTTTTTTTATTTTGAAAGTCATCTTTCATTGACAAGATATAATTGAATTATTGATTCCCAAAGCTGGAAACACATCAGATGGCTTCAACCACATGTGAATAATATCAGAAAAAAATGGTATTGATAGACCTAACAACTCGAAATGGGCAGATGTTTTAGTAAGTGGTGTCAGGTGTGGTCACGGGACGTTTCCTAGCCAGGTAGCAATAGTTCATATTATAAAAGGTTCTAGGCCTTGCTTTGTCCCACCCAGGTCAACTGCATATCCCTGGAAAGCTTATCTAATTGGCTGCAAGACTGTCAAGGTGCCATAGTAGCCAATCTCCTGTGTAATGGAAGCCTACAGCGCGTGATATTGTCACTCGGTGGACATTCGATGTTGCTATTAAGTCATACATCACCAGATAATAGCTAAGACCCAGATGCAGGTTTGAAGGTAAGACCCAGGTGCAGACTGTGTCGAAGTAACAATGTTCATCATAGCAACAGGGGCAGGCAAACGACAGGTCAAGGCAGGCAGGGGTTGATAATCCATAGTAGTGGGGAAAAGGTACAGGACGGCAGACAGCTCAGGGTCAGGCAGAGGTCGGTTATCCAGAGGTGGGGAAAAGGTACAGGACGGCAGGCAGGCTCAGGCAGAGTGGTCAGGCAGGCGGGCTCATAGACAGGACAGTCAAATTCAGGAGGGCTAGAAAAAGAAAGACTGGGGGAAAGCAGGAGCTGAGACAAAACACTGGTTGACTTGACAAACAAGACGAACTGGCAACAGACAAACAGAGAACACAGGTATAAATACACAGGGGATAATGGGGAAGATGGGTGACACCTGGAGGGGGTGGAGACAATCACAAAGACAGGTGAAACCGATCAGGGTGCGACTGATACCCCCCATGTAGCTATAGCTCAAACACAGACCAAATTGAAGCTTACTTTGTAAGATGTTTGCTGTTTGGTGAAAATGTTGTGTAAAATAAACATTTTGACTCTCGGAGCTGGTGATCAATAACGGTAGGTCACAGGCAGACAAATAAGATATCCTCATGATTTCTGGAGTTCCGGCTTTCGGTGTGTATCAACGTATTCCGTGTTTAATTTGTTTATACTTCACAACGCTAACCGGAATGTAGGTAGCAGCCATCTGGAAATGAGGTAATCGGCTCAGCCTGCCTTTATTTATTAGTATGCCCATATATGTTAGTAAGTCACAAAAACGATTTGCAGGCACCAATCAATAGCCAAGATACTCAGGTTTCCACAGACACCCAGCTTTTGCAGATAGGGGATACCGTTCTCATACCAGACTGAATTAAATTTTAAAAAATCTAATAAGGTCCCCAAATATGTGGACTTTACATTTAAGAGGTTTAAGCAGACTAACTTTCTCTGCTTATCTTCCATCATTATGTTTAATCACATCCAGCCAAATGATAGCAGCAGCAGACATGATTTTCCATGGTGTAGTTTGAGGGGACGTGTTCGTATTAAGAATTGGTCTGCCAATGTATCTGCACCTCTCCACACAGTTTCAGCAGCACATAACTAGCCCACTTCCTCTGGATGGTAAATGACATGGCAGTATTGGATTTCTTTCTAAGCCAGAGACAGGAGAAATGGCAGTGGAATAAAGGGTTTACAGAGGCTGACAATGACTTTTCCTTTTGGAAATCTATACATCAGCAACCCCATATAATACACTGCCAAAGGTTACAGAGATAAGAACTAATACCCTTATACTGTGGTAAAGAAAACAGGAATTGGGAGAGTCAGACAGAATTATTCACACGATCAAAAGCATGGAGGTTGTAGTTGTGTGCCAACAGAAAGGCCACAGCAAACTGACCCTCATTCTAGCTGAAGTTCAGAAAAAGTAGAGAACAGAGACAAGCTGGGAAAAATGCTCAAGCTTCAAGGCAGCCTCACATCTCAGAGTACATGTTCACCACCAGATATCTTTGTATAATACCATGACACATTCCACAAAAATAATGTTGATTATAAAACCTCACCTACACAAAACTCCTTGGACAACAGAACCCACACACATCCATGCAATGATGAGAGCTGTGATCCTACATCTGCAGGCTACAGAGAAACCTCTTCAAGCTGAGAAGAGGAGGAGAACATTACTGTTATCTCACATCCAACAAACTCCACAGAGACTGGGATGAGTGTGAAATTATGTGAACAGATGAACTGATACATGCTGAGAGTATGGGCAATTTTAGTGTTATCCTAACTGTGGTAAAATACATGATAGGACTTGACATTACATGTGCGGTAAACATTATTCCAATAAACTGGTTTTGGCTTCTCAGAAACAATTTTTATATTCAATTAGTAAATATGAAACTGTTAAAGTGAATGGGTAGAACTATCTATATTTTTTTGAATTGTGTACTTAATCTCCAATGGATGACTATTCCCACAGTTGAATAATTCAACCTGTTCAGTTGAGACATGAATCTAATAATGCTTTGTAATGAATTTCTAATGATACGCTTCGGCAGAATCTCCCCAAGGACTGACACAAATACAAAGTAAAATACAAAAGCAGACAGATGGAATAGAGAATAGCGAGGGCAGATGCCCCTGTGAGCTGCAGGCATTGGAGACATTTGGAAAAAGAGAGGGAGAAACAAAGAGAGAAATGCCAGTGAAGACACAAACAGGATTATGTTGGGAGTACATTACAGTAGCTAGTAAAGAATGGAACAAAATGTAAATATTCAGCAAGAAACACCACGGAGTGCCAATGAATATAATGATAGTGTAGGCAAAAATATATACTGAACAAAAATATAAACAGTTAATGTAAGGAAATCAGTCACTTAGGACCTAATCTATGGATTTCACATGACTGGGAATACAGATATGCATCTGTTAGTCACATATACCTTAAAAAAAGGTAGGGGTGTGGATCAGAAAACCAGTCAGTATCTGGTGTGATCACCATTTGCCTCATGCAGCACCACACATCTCCTTCGCATAGACATTGGAAGCAGCTTAGGGTAGAGAAATTAACATTCAGTTCTCTGGCAACAGCTCTGGTGGACATTCCTGCAGTCAGCATGCCAGTTGCAGGCTCCCACAAAACTTGAGACATCTGTGGCATGGTGATGTGTGACAAAACCTCAAATTGTGGGGTGGCCTTATATTGTCCCCAGCACAAGGTGCACCTGTGTAGTAATCCTACTGTTTAATCATCTTATTGATATGCCACGCCTGTCAAGTGGATCAATTATTTTGGCAAATGCTCAATGACAGGGAGTAAACAAATGTGTGCACAAAATTTGATGGGAATGAGCTTTTTGTGCAAATGGAACATTTCTGAGATCTTTTATTTCAGCTCATGAAACATAGGACACACTTTACACGTTACGTTAATATTTTTCTTCAGTGTTAAACATACAGATAATTAAAAATTATATTTTACAAGATACAATATACTTTCTTGCCACGCAGCCAAGGTTGGTGGTATGTGTTTACAGTACAGCATGGTAGCTCTGATGTGACAAATATATATATATATATATATATATACACACACACACACACACACACACACATATATATACACACACACACACACATATACACATATACATACATACATACATACATACATACATACATACATACATACATACATACATACATACATACATACATACATACATACATACATACATACATACATACATACATACATACATACATACATACATACATACATACATACATACATACATACATACATACATACATACATACATACATACATATATATATATATATATATATATATATACCCCAGCCTCACCTCATACAACAAACATTCACCTGTAAGGACCCACACTGGAGACGAGAAGCAAGTACAGGGAGTGAACACTTAATGAAAAATGGACATCAAACAAAAAAAGAACAGCGTCTGGGCAAGGGGAACAAAACGACATTATGACAATAAGGCTGACACGAGGAACGAAAATGAGGAACAGACAGATATAGAGGGGCCAATCAACAATGTGAAGGAGTCCAATGAGCGCAGATGTGCGTAATGATGGTGACAGGTGTGCGTAATAAAGGGCAGCCTGGCGCCCTCGAGCGCTAGAGAAGGGAAGCGGGAGCAGGCGTGACATTCACCCACATTAATTTAATGTATACAGGATTTACATTCACAACTAGTACAAAGCAGCTAGCATAGCATCACCATAATTCATAAATGTAATATCAACAATCCATAAAGTCCATAAATCTATAAAGTGTGAGATCCCTGGAGTAGCCACGGAAGGGAGGAGGGGGGAGTGGATAGCGAAGGGAGTTCAATGTTCTGACTGCTGCGGCGTAAAAAATGCTTTTAAAATGTTTTGGTGGTCAATGACAAGAGAGTAGGGCTTGGCTGGCTGGATGGGAGGGGTCGTTGATGATTTCCTCTGCACTTTTGGAGGTGCGCTTGTATGGAGAGCTCACAGAGGGAAGGTTCTAGCCAGTGATCTTTAAAGCTTTCCAATACAACCCTCTATAGTCTTTTCTTAGTGTGACTGTCCGTGTTCCCATACCAAACTGTAATGGATGATGTGAGAACGATCTGTATGATGGCTGTGTAAAACTGAACCAGCAGCTGTTGTTTAATCCTGTACATTTTCAGTTGACTTAGAAAGTGCAGTCTCTGCTGGGCCTTCTTGATGATGTGGTTGGAGTTGATGTCCCATTTCAGTGAGTCGCTGATGTAAGTGCTGAGGAATTTGAACATATCTGCCAGGGTTATTGGTTGGTCAGTGATTATGATGGGGGCCTTGAGGTTCTTTCTTCTCCTATAGTCTATTGCTATCTCTGTGATTTTTGAGGCATTGAGCATGAGGTCATTGTCCTCACACCACGTCACTGTCCGAGCCACTTCACAGCGATACTGTGTTTCATTGTTGTCTGTGATGAGGCCGACTATGGTGGTGTCATCAGCATACTTAAAGACCTTAACTGAGGTCTCCTGAGATGTAAACTGGTTCATGAAGACTGAAAAGAGCAGTGGGGACAGCAAGCAGCCCTGTGGTGCACCAGTACTGAGGTTCAGAGAGCAAGATGTCAGATTGTTTACCTTGACAGTCTGGCTTCCTCGGGAAGTCCAGTATCCAGTGGCACATAGCTGTCCTGAATCTTAGTGAATAGTTTGTGGGGATTAATGATATTGAAGGCCGAGCAAAAGTCTATGAACAAGATACGTCCGTAGGTGTTAGGTGTCTCCAGGTGTTGCAATATGTGGTGAAGTGCAAGGTTGACAGCATCTTCAACCGACCTATTAGCTCGGTAAGCAAACTGGAGTGGGTCTATCAGAGACGATGTGCATGATTTTAAGGCCAGGACCCGAATTGTTCAAACACTTTCATGGCCACAGAAGTCAGGGCGATGGGTCTGAAGTCATTGAGGCAGGTTGTTTTGGGTGAATTGGGGACAGGGATGGTGGATACTTTAAAGCAAAGTGGTACTATAAACTGGCATAAGGAAGTGTTAAAAATGTCAGTGAACACTAGAGCCAGTTGGGGCAAGTTGATCCGGCCCTTCGGCTTTCCTTATATTTAGGTTTTTTAAAACAGTTCTCACCTCATCCTCCTGTATGGTGAATGGTGGCGTGGGGGGGTACATGAAGTGGGGGGTTGAGTGTCTGTGCGCTTGTTTCTTCAAACCACGCATAAAAAAATCACTGAGCTTGTCTGGAAGGCCAGGGTCCTCATTTGAAGGGGGAGGGTCGTTTCTTTGTAGTTTGTCATCTCCTGTAAACTTTTTGGCAGTCTTTGGCATTGAATTGCGCTTCCAGTTTTTTTGTGTGATTTGTTTTGGCCTTCCTTACTGCAGAGTGCAGTTCATATTTGGCTGATTTCTTTTTTTCTTTATCTCCGCTGATGTAGGCAGAGTTATTTTTCCTACATAGTAAAGCTGGTTCTTTTGAAAACCAGGACTTGCAGTTGCCGTATGACGTCACATTGTTTGTGGGCTCATCGAGTGTGGTACACGAGTCTCTGAAGGTATCCCAAATCATACATTCAAAACAGCTTTTCAGAGTTTCGTTTATTAGTTTTGATTTATTAGTTTTGAGTTTTTGTTTATACGTTGAAATGAGGAGCAGCATTGTGTGGTGACATTTTCCCAGCGGAGTTCTAGGGAATGCACGGTAAGCAGATGAGATTTAACTATACCGGTGATCCAGAATTGTATCTTCTCTTGTGGGGCATATCACCAGTTGTTCATAGTTAGGTAACTCGTGGGACAAATTGGAGTGGTTAAAATCTCCCAGCACGATTGTTGTTGGGTCGGGGTGAGATCTTTCCACTGTGGAAATGTGATGTGCTAGTTCGCCGATGACATTGCTGGCATTAGCTTGCGGTGGGATGTAAACACCAGTTAGCACAATTGAAGCGAATTCCCTTGGGAGATAGAATGGCCTACAAATTATAGTTCGGGGAAGCATAATTGATGTAGTATTGTGGAGTTGGTACACCAGTGCTGATTAATCATGAAGCAGATGCCACCGCCTTCTGATTTTAGAGACAACTGGATTGACCTGTCGGCTCGGTGGATGGTAAAATCCGGGGGGGATACGGCAGAGTCCGGAACAGATTGGTCCAGCCATGTCTCAGTAAGGCAGGTTGCAGAGCATTCCGCATAATTTCTCTTAGTTCAGATCAAATGCAGGAGTTCAAACATTTTATTCCTAAGTGATTGGATGTTCGACAGTAACAAGCCAGCGAGAGGGGGCCAGTAGGGCCGTCTCCTGAACCTGGAGAGTATGCAGGCTCGCCTTCCATGTCCGGCTGTATTCCCACATGTAGACGGTGACTGCCCACGTATGTTGTTAGTCAGTAATTCCACACGATTTCTCCCTGATGTTTAGAAGTTCCAAATTACTATATTTGTGTAAACATGTAGACCTTCGTATGAATAACACCGACAAGCGAATGAAAAAATCCAACACAAGAACTCATGTGGGTCAACATGAAACTACAGCCTGGCCTGAAGTCAAAACAATTCATGTACAGTACATCAATACAAGAAACTCAGTAGCCTGCCTGGAGTCTTTGTAAAAATAGATTGAGTCAAAACAGAGAGAAAACAAAAAACTTTTCTAGTCGTAAACAGCACGAAGGTGTCTGCTACTGTGGTCAAACAGAGGGGTGTGTCTGTGTGTACGTACATGGGTGAGAAGTGAGCCTGCCCTCTGTGAGTAGTGTTGGAATGAGCTTGCCCTCTGTGAGTAGTGTTGTAGTGAGCCTGCAGTGCAGACAGCACTAGCCCATCATTAAGGTAATTGTATCGCTGCACTCCTTGCTCCCTGGGGAGCTGCAAAACAATTTAGATTATCTCCATGACATTTCACTTCAACATGTGCTCTGCATGTGCTGTGTGCATGCCTCCCAATGTGCCAGTGTAGCAGGATCTTCTCTGTGTGTGTGTGTGTGTGTGTGTGTGTGTGTGTGTGTGTGTGTGTGTGTGTGTGTGTGTGTGTACTGCACTATGTGGGAGTGTGTCAGGATAAAAGTGAATTTCAAACACCGGAGTGTTCAGACCGTCACGTAATGACCAATGTCACAGCAGCAAGCAGTATGAAAGAGAAACAGGGGGAGCCGAGATGTGATTGGCATTTGATGGCGTGGAATGCAAACAGGTCATCATCTGTTCGTCACAAGAGTGACTCATTGCAGAGAGCTCCACCTAACCTTTCCTCTTCCTCCCGACGTCATCATGCTGAAGGCAAGCTTCACAGGAGTGTCTGGACCATAGAGATAGGTAGAGAACTCTAGTTCCCAAAAGCCTGTTTTAGCATGGGCAGTGACAGTTAGGACTTTCACCATTTTGAAATATTCAACTGGGTGGGACTTCCTATGGGTTAAGGAAGGATGACATAATTCCACCCAGGTCACCAGGAGGAATCAACCAATAAATTATACTTATGCAAATGTTCCATAACTGCAGATGGCAGTAAATTGCCAACCTTGTCTTTATGCCTGTTCAAAGAACACACTCCAGGTGGCAGTATGCACCCTTTCAGTTTGTTTGCCAACTCATAGAAGTATTAGTAGACTAAATATACTACTTCAAAATGGAGATGTCCTCAATGGCACTGCCCGTGCTCTCACAGACGCCATAATGGGACAGATACAATGATGTGATGTCTATGGTCTTGACCTTGGCTGCACTCTGCAGTATCCACTTCCTTATTCCACTCCAACCAATAGGTTACACAACCTTGACATTTAGAGGAAATTACATTTACATCACTGAGATCTTCAACTTACTTTGCTGATTGACTGATTTGACTGTCCAATAATCACTCTTCTGTCCATAAGACTATTAGACTACAGAAAGCACAGAGTGGTGCCTTGCTGGGCCCTCAATTTGCTGTAAGTGCTCACACTTATACAAAACAGTGATGTTGACTTGGAAAAGATCATGTAGCAGGGAAGCAACCCAAGAAACCAACCATTAGCTCTCTAAGTCTTCCTGGCCTTTAAGTGATTAGTGATAGGGTGTTGGTGATAAATCCATCTGTGGTCTAGATAATGAAAGAGGTGGCAGTGACAGCCAAGGTACCCATGTACACTGTCTGAGAAATGGTGGAGGTGGCACTGCCAAGATGCCCACTGGGCCCTTGGGCAGATAATGACTCTTATACTGGGCTCATCCTTCCTTCCTGACCTTTCAGAGTTACCATCTGTCTTCCAATACCCTTTCAGGGGTAGTGTTTGTCTTCCAATACCCCTTCTCCTAGAGGTAAACACAAGGCTAGTCTATCCAGATGACTAAATCTCCTGATCCATCACAGAGGACTTAACTTGTTAAACCCTAGTCACTGGTACATGTTGAAGATCCTGACATCAAAAGGAAGTACTGTACACCAGGACAACCTGCCACCGAGTGGTTCTAGTTATTGCGCAAAAGGGGTGGGTCAATAGAGCAAAGCGGTCCAATTTCACCCTCAAATGATATGGCGTTGGTTGATCCATCTTCAGATTAGTGAAGCAAAGCCATAGTACAGGACTCCCAAACATACACACCTAACAGGACAGACCACTAGACTACTGTATTGAGCCCTACCTGGTAGAGCGAACATGTTGAACCATGTACAGTTGTGGGTCGTGGCTTCCTCCTCCCCAACAATAAGGATCATTCTCCTACTGTTTGTCATGTTATAATTTAAATTCACCCTCAGCACCACATACTATACCTCCCTTTCAGATTTTCCCCATTTCTATGCACATTTTAATGGGAAGAAAAATGTATCACTCAGGGACACTGTATAGAACATAAATGGGAGGTAATTATCATCAAACATCTGTCATTCCCCATCTTACACACCCTAGCATGCAATCAGTATGTATTAAATATGGATAGTTGGATGTGATTTAAAATACTAAAATCGTGGTCAAGTCTTCACCGTCCTTGCCATCTATTGAGCACACACAACCATACTATACTAACGGGAATCCCTGCTAGGACACAAAATAGTAGATCTTTGTAGATAGAAGGTGCTCTTTGGTAAAGGTGTTAATTGGTCATAAAAAAAACAAGGTGGGCCAGTTTTAATTATATGAAGAGTGCCTTGGCCCTCATAATTCTGTATTGTTGCTACTGTCTGAACCATTCTACACATCTATTCAGAACCAAATGGAAAAAAGCTTGAGGACACCCGATCAGAAAATATCTACTTTCAAGCGGCTTTGTGTATTAATCTCAGAACATTTGGAGAATGCTGCATCGCAGTGCGGAGGAGCTCAGCAACAGAGGCTGCAGAGAGGGCTGAAATATTACTCCATTCAGATGCCTCTGCCTCATAGAACACAACTAGAACGAGGAGAGATAGGGGAAGAAAAAAAGCAGTGGCCTTGGGTGTGTCATCATCAGGTCCAGACTGAGCCTTGTGTTGAATCCACTCACAGCAGGTTAGCTTTGCTTCCCAGTGGCTCCAGGCTTAAGCTATTAAACTGATGAATCATTGCTCTCCATGTTCCACTGATGACCTCACTGACACCCCAACTCCTCCGAACAATTATTCTCATAAATTCATATCTGCTGAGTCTCCTCTTGTTAACGCCTTCCCCACTGAGATCGTTCTGGGGTTACTGTTCGTTGGCAAACAAGTTGGTCTTATGTTCCAACAACATCTACAGTAGCCAATTTCATATTCTGGACACACAGTAAACACAGCGAATTAATCAAACTCACACTAACATCAGGGGGATACTTTGACAAAGTGTTTATAATGGTGGAGAGTACAAGACAGAAATGTAATAACATTTTCAGGATTATTTTGATAACCTACTCTGTCTCTGCCACAGTGTGTGCTGTTACCTGAAGGACAATGTATTTCATGTTTCTATTCAATGTAATGGTAAAGCAATCAAAGAACAAATCTGTGGCAGAAGGCTTGTCTCAGAGAATCTATATAACAGCTGGCAGGCATGCAGTACAGTGGCGGTTCGAGACCATTTCAACTGGGGGGGCCATGCTGGGGCCAGTTGTACTGTTAGAGGAGCCAGTTACATTAGACGTTATTGTTGTCATATCGTTTTCTTCACTGCATTGCAGGCATTAGCAGGCAAAAGACCATGTTCATAATCATTCAACAATTTTTTTGCATTTTCTGTCTAATAATGGATGTAAAAAAAGAATGCTAGCAAAAATGTGTTATGTAAAAATAATTTCATACTCCACATTTAGGGGGGCCACAATGGGGTCCAAAATTGTTGTCACAGGGTTAAACCCCCCCCCCCCCCCAGAACCACTAGTGATGCAGTACACATATAAACAAATCAGACACACAGAGAGGAGGAATGAAGAATTTGGTCTGGAGCTGCTGTCTCATTCTGGCAATAATCAGAGCCATTGTGTGATAAGGCATATAACAAGCTGCTCCCTGGAATGCTGAACGTAGTTTCCGCTCTTCTTGAAGGCAGAGTGCAACAGTCAGTATGTCTTACTTTTCCTCTCGCCATCATAACAGATGCAGAATCAGAATCACTGCCCCAACGAGTTTATATTTTACAGCAAAGGCTGTGGCAAAAGCGAACTCTTTTGTCAGTGACTCTTTCGTCCATTCGCGTGCCCGCATGCTCGCCATTGGCTGGGGAACAACGCGTGTGCGGTGGTGGCGCCATGGGGAACCTCCTTTAAACCTGTTTGAAGGCTCTTATATAGCCTATTGGTTCACTAATGCCATAAAAAAATATATATATTAGAATATTGAACATTGTATATGAATGTATTCATATGAGCAGAATATTGTATATAAATGTGTTCATATGGGCAGAATATAGTACCGTAATTTCCGGACTATTAAGCGCACCTGAATATAAGCCGCACCCACTGAATTAAAAAATATATATATATTTTGAACATAAATAAGCCACACATAAGCCGCAGGTGCCTACCGGTACATTGAAACAAATCAACTTTACACAGGCTTTAACGAAACACGGCTTGTAACAAAAAATTAAAAATTAGCAGTAAGCTTTAGTTGTCTTTTTGCACCGAGTCAATTCCTCACGCTGCTGTTTCCAACGTCTTATCATCGACTCATTAAAACCTGTTGAGGCCACGGGTTAGCAATGAACCCTGAGACGGGATTGCTAGCAAGGCTGGAAATTCAAAACATCAAAAATCTAATAATTTCAATTTCTCAAACAATCAACTATTTTACACCATTTAAAAGATAAACATCTCCTTAATCTAACCACATTGTTCGATTTTCAAAGAGGCTTTACGGCAAAAGCATAAAGTTAGATTATGTTAGGACAGTACATAGCCACAAAAGTACAAACATCCATTTTCAATTCAAGGTCAGGCGTCACCAAAAGCAGAAACCAGCTAAAATTATGCACCAACCTTTGACAATCTCCATCAGATGACACTCCTAGGACATTATGTTATACAATACATGCATTTTCTGTTCCATCAAGTTCATATTTATATCCAAAAACCGCATTTTACAGTAGCGGTGAAATTCTGATTTTTTTCTTCTTTGAAATGCTTCCGGTGAACAACGTTACAATTTTCAAAATTACTATTCGAAAACATTGGTAAATTATAATATTGTCATTCAAATAATTATAGTTTAACATTTCGTAAATGATACTGTCTTGCCAGATTTCAAAATAACTTTACTGGGAAATCACAAGTTGCAATAAACCGGGTGCTGTGCTAAGAACAATAAGCTAGCCTAATTAGCTTAGCATCATCTTGTAACCATGTAATATCAATAATACTATTGTCAATAATCCATTACCTTTGATTATCTTCATCCATTGGCAGTTCCAGGAATTCCAGGTCCACAACAAATGTGGTTTCTTTTGACAAAGTTCATAATTGATGTCCAAATAACTCCAAGTTGTTCCATGTTGTTAGCGCTTCGGTGGCTACTAAAAAGTAGCGCGGGGGGGTGTGTGAAGTCACGGCAAAAAGTTAAAAAAGTTACAAAAATAATCTATTTATGTTTGTTCAAACATGTCAAACGTTGTTTAGCATCAATCTTTAGAGCCATTTTTAACGTGAAACATCAGTAATGTTTCAACCCGACCTCACCTGTGTCTAGAAAAACGTTTTTTTTTTTTTAAATGTCTCGTGTCTCATGATTGCGCAGGTGCAGGCCATAATGGAAGTGACGACATCCCACGGACGTCAACTTCAATGCATTCTAATTTGCTCCCTGTTAATCATAGAAGCTTCAAACAACTTTATAAAGATCGCTGACATCTAGTGGATGCCGTAGGAGTTGCGAACTGAATCCTTTCTCACTATGGTATCTAATAAACAATGACACTAAATAGTACAGCCACAAAATTCTCATTTTTTTAAATCTATTTTTCTCAGGTTTTTGCCTGCAATATGAGTTTTGTTATACTTACAGACACCATTCAAACTGTTTTAGAAAATTCAGAGTGTTTTCTATCCGAATGTGTTAATAATATGCATATCCTAGCTTCTGAGTTGGTGTAGGAGGCAGTTAAAAATGGGCACATATTTTTTTCAAAATTCTCAATACTGCCACCGTGGCCCGTAGAGGTTATTAAGACCAAGCTCCCGTGCAGCAGCTCTATTTCCTTTTCCAACTGCCAGATCAATCGCCTTCAACTTGAAAGCTGCATCATATGCATTTCTCCGTGTCTTTGTCATGATGAGGGTGACAAAATGACTACCGTAATCAGAATGATGGGAAGTTTGAGAGCACTAGATTTAATCTAAACAGTAAAAAAAAAGTTGTTTGACCTTAACCCATTCAGCAATTTCATTGGTCTAATGAAAGCTTCATGCCGCCAAAAAACTGAGCATGTCACAGAATGTGTGTTTTTTTTTGTTTTTTTAATTGAAAGCGGGAAAAATCCATATATTAGCCGCGTCATTGTTTAAGCCACGAGGTTCAAAGCCTGGGAAAAAAGTTGCCGCATATAGTCCGGAATTTACGGTATATACATTTGTTCATATGGGCAGAATATTGTATATACACATTTGTTCATATAGGCAGAATATTGTATATACATTTGTTCATATAGGCAGAATATTGTATATACAATTGTTCATATGGGCAGAATATTGTATTTCAATGCGTCCATATGGGCATAATATTGTATATCAATGCGTTCATATGGGCAGACTATTGTATATCAATTTGTTGATATGGGCAGAATATTGTATATAAATTTGTTCATATGGGGAGAATATTGTACAAAATAAATAAATAAAAATGTACTGCATTCGTTGCCTTCCTTTTAGACAAAATAAATAAAACAGGGTTATGGGAATAACTTGAATAAAAAACGTGTACATATGAAGAATCACCAATAGCCTATGTAAAGTCTGTATAAATAGGCTACCAGCTGCATTTTTTCGATATTGTCACGTTGGCATGAAGAGATTCATGAGACAGGCGCAGGAATGCGTAATATGTTTTTTTATTCAGCACAAATTACGGCGTAAAGGCACCGGGACGAAGACCAAACAAACACGTAACAAAACACAGGGTAGAAACCCAAACAAAAGAGTGAGGAGTACCTCCAATAAATAACACACGCGCACAATGATTATCACACGGGACGAGACCCATAATCATCTGCGCAATCCAAAAGGGCACGAAAGCCCAAAACACACAGCAGAGGTACTCACACGCACCAACAGACACAGGAACAATAATCGACAGATAACGGAAACCAAAGGCCACACTTATACAAGTACAAATCAGTGGGAATAGGGGACAGGTGTGCGTGATGAAAGTTCCGGAGGGATCCGTGACAGATATGAAAAGGAGAGGGAAAAATGACTAACCTGGACTGCACATAGGAAAGTGTCCAGACGACTGTGAGCTGATTGATCAGTAAGCTTGGTGTGAATGTAAGCTTGGTGTGAAGCTTAACCCATCAACACCTTATTGCCATCAGCGTGATAAAAGTATTGCTGATTCTATGAGATGGTCCACTATTAACAGCAGCACCGCTTTATCAAATGTTCATATTACTATTTTAGATTACGCCGTGAACAGTTTTTTATGGGCACACAAATCCAATAATTACGGTTGCAAAATCAAATGCTTCTAACCAAAGTCATCTAACTTGTGTGGTTCTTCAAAAGGCTATGTGTAGGCTAATATACCTATTTGTTGGGTGTGCATTTCGTTTCCAGCTGTCTAGCTAGGCCAAGTGACATTGTCGAACAACATCAGCTAATCCAGGAAATATTTTTGAATGACAGTCAAGTGACAAACAGCTGTCGTGATAGGCCTATAGCACATGATTAAAATTCCCGACCGTGCGGGAAAACCGTGTTCAGAAGAATGTTTGGATGTCTTGCTTGTTGCGCCAATGAAGACAGTTGTGATCCACGTTGGGTCCAATACAATACCCCTTTATTTATGTTGATTATTAGCTATTGACTGGTTGATTTAGAGCATGGTCTAGAAGATTTAACACAAAGCATCAAGGTAATGAGTTCATGTTTTTGATATGTTTCTGTGTGTCGGATTGGACACTGAGTCTAGGCTACTGTATGCTATTGCGTAGGATAGCCTAGGCAATTTCGCGAACACCCAAGGTATTTCCTTTCTATTATTCAAGAGATTTAATGAAAACAAATGTGTAGCCTAGCGGGCTTATAAACAAAATGACTGTGTGAATTTGAATGATGTAAATAATGATAATGATGATGGTGAGAGCACAGTAACAGATGAATTCCGATCCCTTTCATTATAGAGGCTATTCTTACTTTGTGTCTATAAAATCACATTGTTTCCATTTCTATTGTCATGGCAAAGAGTCTTCTTAAAATGAATCCACCAAATGTCAGCCTTTTACCAGATCCAAATATTTTGGCATTAACTGTTTATTTTCATATATTATACGCAGCTTAGTAGCTTCCACAAAAAGTTTTGCTCTACAAAGCAACATGTAAGCGGGAAATTATGCTGCTACAGAGTTAGACAATAACAGACAGACAAACAGACAGACAGAAAATATGGACAATGTGAATGTGGCAGGGCTTGCAAACTATCACGGATTACAAAGGGAAACTCTGCTGCCCAGTGACATGTGCCTACCAGACAAGCTAAATGCTTTCTATGCTCTGCTTTGAGGCAGGCAATACTGAACCATTCATGAGAGCACCAGCTATTCTGAACGACTGTGTGATCACGCTCTCCAGTCTGTAATACCTACATGTTTCAAGCAGATCACCATAGCCCCCGTTCCCAAGAATGCCATGGTAACATTTCTAAATGATTATCGGCCCATAGCACTCACATATGTAGCAATGAATTGCTTTGAAAGGCTGGTCATGGCTCACACCAACATCACCATCTGTCACGGTTGTCGTAGGGTAGAGTGGACCAAAACGCAGCAGGAATATGTGCACTCATCTTTTTATTAAGGACAAAGAAGGTAAACCAAAACAAACATGTACACAAAAAAACACCACGACTAATAACAGGCCGGTAAGGCACAAAGCTATACACAGCACAATCTCCCACAAAATACTAATACAAACACATACCTATTTATAGGACCCTCAATCAGAGGCAACTAGAAAACACCTGCCTTCAATTGAGAGTCCAACCCCCAATAAACTAAACATAGAAATACAAATGACTAGACTAAACATAGAAATACATAAACATAGAACAGTGCCCAAAACCCCGGAATAATAAATCAAACACCCTCCTATAAACACAACCAGCCCGAACCACATAAAACAAATACCCCCTGCCACGTCCTGACCAAACTACAATAACAAATAACCCCTTCTACTGGTCAGGATGTGACACCATCCCAGACACCCTGGGCCCACTCCAATTCGTATACTGCAACAGATCCAGATGACGCAATCGCCATTGCACTCCACACTGCCCTTCCCCACCTGGACAAGAGGAACAGGGATGGCAGGGGCGGCAAGTAGCCTAGCGGTTAAGAACATTGGGCCAGTAACCAAAAGGGCGTTGGTCCGAACCCCCGAGTCAGCAAGTGCAGAATCTGCCGTTCTGCACTTGAACAAGACCGTTAACCCCCAACAACAACTGCTCCCGTGGACGTCGATTAAGGCAGCCACCCGCACCTCTCTGATTCAGAGGCGTTGGGTTAAAGACCCATGCAACTGACTAGGTATCCCCACACAACACTTACGTGAGAATGCTGTTCATTGACTACAGCTCAGCATTTAACACCATAGTGCCTTTCAAGCTAATCACAAAGCTAAGGAGCCTGGGACTGAACACCTACACCTACCTCAGCAACTGAGATGGGATGCCCCCAGGAGGTGAGGGTAGGCAATAACACATCCGCCATGTGAACTACAGGAAACAAGAGGCCCGAGCACGCCCCCATCCACATCAACGGGGAGTGTACAGGAGCAGGTCAAGAGCTTTATGTTCCTCGGTGTCCAGATAACTAAGGATCTATCATGGTCCATACACACCAACACAGTCATGAAGAGGGCATGACAACACCTATTCCCCCCCTCAAGAGGCTGAAAAGATTTGGCATGGGCCCTCAGATCCTGAAACCATTGAGAGCATATTGACTGGCTGCATCACCGCTTGGTATGGCAGCTGCTTGGCATCTGACTACACGGCGCTACAGAAGGTAGTGTGTACAGCCCAGTGCATCACTGGGGCCGAGCTCCCTGCCATCCAGGACCTCTATAGCAGGCAATGTCAGAGGAAGGACCTAAAAATGTTCAACGACTCCAGCCACCCAAGTCATAGACTGTTCTCTCTGCTACTGCATGGCAAGCAGCACCGAGTCTGAAACCAACAGGATCCTGAACACCTTTCTGACCCCAAGCTATAACACTGCTAAATAGTTAGTTAAATAGTTAACCAAATAGCTACCTGGACTATCTGCATTGACCCTTTTTGCACTAACTTTTTTGACTGATCACATAAGCTGTTGCTACTGGTTATTATGTGTCCATTTATGCCTAGTTATATGTACATATCTACTTCAATTACCTCGTACACCTGCACATCGACTCAGTACTGGTACCCCGTGTATATTACCAAGTTATCGTTACTCATTGCGTATTTATTATTACTATTATTTATTATTACTATTATTATTACGTGTTTTTCTTTTCTATTATTTCTCTATTTTCTTTCTCTCTGCATTGTTGGGAAGTGCCCGTAAGTAAGCATTTCACTGTTAGTCTACACCTGTTGTTTACAAAGCATGTGACAAATACTATTTTATTTATTTTGACATATACCGCACCAAATCAGTATTCTAAAAAAAGATAGAAAATACAGTGGCCTTCATAAATGCGTCTCCATATTTGCTACAATATATGATCTCTGAATATGAAACCTCTAGAGAGCAACAATAATTTGAGAACCAATTATGGAATCCTCAGATGTATTTGAATGAATTAAGCTTGCATTTCCACATACCATTACAGTGACAATAGGGACTCATTTTACATACAAAATGAGAATAAATCAGCTTCATAATGTTGAATATTTATGTTCTCATAAATATTTGCAGCATCCTCTGCATATTGCACAACATTTAATTGTATTATTGACTCCATTTTAAATGGACCTTTATTGACGTCAACAACAAAAAATGACAGATACAACTTCCATATCAATACACAGTCAATAAATATCACTGCCACTGTGTGGGTTACACTGAGAACATAATTAAAATTACGGACTACCTTTTACATGGAGTACATTAAGCATCTGAATCAGTTGTATGCTAGTGTTATTGTAGGCCTTTTTTGCAGAGAAGGCAGTAATGCTGTAGTAATAATACACTGCAAAAGAATAAAATGCTATATTTGAAGTGCAACCGCTGAGAGGTTCAATCTAGGGCCAAATTGACAAATTCTCTGAGGTCAACTTTGCACCCGTGCAAGGATGAGAAAATTCTGTTTTTTTGATTTTCATAACAGGACCTTAACATCTGACGATAACCCCAAATCCATTAAAAAAATATATATGAACACATAAAACAGTACTATAACTTACCATTATATCAAAGTTGTTAGTTGCACCACACATGAAGCCACCTACCTCTTAAAAAAAGCACAATCAAGAGTGTGAGCAGTCAGTCATTTACCTGTGGCCGATGACACTGGTCCCTGCAGCGCTGTTGCTGAGGACAGATGGATGAGTCCATCACGGTGGACAAGCCAATTTGCCATGGAATTAAACCTATGTGCTACATTTCTGTGTCAATGGTGTGCAGGGATACAATGGATTTCCCACTGTGTAAAAAAGCCATCGATCCCCCCTCAGCACCAGCAGGAGACACGCTAAAGGAATCAATACAAAGGTCATTAACCGCTGGTTAAAAGCCACTGGTTTCCTTTATTTAGCTTTTTTTGTTAATTTTCATTTTGTATTCCCATCCTCCTCTTTGCTTACTCTACCTTACAGTTCACAGGGAAGCTCAGCCAATGTGTTTGTAAATGATGCTACTAGGGTTGCACATTTTGGGGAATATTCAGAGGTGGATACTTTCCGTTGGAATTAATGGAAATATATGCATATTAATATGAATACCATTTAAATGTAATGTTTTTTGCATTGGATATATTTACCATATCATATGGAGACAGAAACATACAACTTTTACCTTATTATAAGTACACATAATTGCAAATGATTAAATCCTTCCAATAGAAATATTAAAATAAATAATTTTGTTAAGAATTGAACTTTAATTAAATGAGTTGACTCTTCACATGGGATGATTTCACTGAACAACAAAAGAAAGGGAATATTGAATGATCCCCAATGATCCATCGCATCTCCCAAAAAAGTTTTCAACATACATCTGTAAAATGATAGAAACTAAAGCTTTGGTTGTCTTCCTCTCAGGATTCCATGTCTTCTCCATGGACCTCCTCAATCTCCACCTCTTGAACATCAGACTCCGAAAACTCATCTTCACTGTTACTTTCCAACCTTGTTGAGGATGGCTTATTGTCAGGCTCAAAAAGCCTCAAATTTGCCTGGATGGCCACCAATTTTTCAACCCTTGTATTGGTCAGCCTGTTGCGTGCTTTGAACTCTGCACCAGACAGGATGCTCTTGCCAGCATACTTGGGGTCCAACATGTATGCTGTGGCGTGTATGGGCTTCAGGCAGAAGTCTTCACGCTTTTTTATGTATTTCAGAACTGCAGTTTCCTCTGCGTGGAGCAACAGTGAAGTGGGCAGGGCAGTACAGATTTCTTCACTTACATCTGCAAGCAGAGTCTGAATGTCAGACAGGATGGTATTACATTTACATTTTAGTCATTTAGCAGACGCTCTTATCCAGAGCGACTTACAGTAGTGAATGCATACATTTCATACATTTTATTTTCCCCTGTACTGGTCCCCCGTGGGAATCGAACCCACAACTTTGGTGTTGCAAACACCATGCTCTACCAACTGAGCCACACATATCGTAATCAAAACTTACCAGAAACCATGTAGTCCTTGGCTCACTCCCTCAATCCATGCAATGGCTACTGCTATAGGTTTCAGGAGTTTCAGGCTGCTTACCACTCTCTCCCAAAATACATCATCCAGGAGGATCCGCTTGTTGGGGCTGTTCATATCTGTGATATGGCCATTTCTTGGAGAGACTCCTTCCCCTCCAGGAGACTGTCAAACATGCTGACA
This sequence comes from Salmo trutta, assembly GCF_901001165.1. Taxonomy (NCBI): domain Eukaryota; kingdom Metazoa; phylum Chordata; class Actinopteri; order Salmoniformes; family Salmonidae; genus Salmo; species Salmo trutta. The sequence continues at coordinate 26,198,035 of NC_042970.1, read as the reverse complement.
ACATCACAACAGGTGTTGCTGGGCAGCTTCAATGTGGTGCTCTTATTCTTCTCACTTTGCTTGGTAAGGTAGATTGCTGCTATAACTTGATGACCCTTCACATACCTAACCATTTCCTTGGCTCTCTTGTAGAGTGTATCCATTGTTTTCAGTGCCATGATGTCCTTGAGGAGCAGATTCAATGCATGAGCAGCACAGCTAATGGGTGTGATATGAGGGTAGAACTCCACTTTAGACCAAGTAGCCTTTATGTTCGCAGCATTGTCTGTCACCACTGAAAATACCTTCTGTGGTCCAAGGTCATTGATGACTGCCTTCAGCTCATCTGCAATGTGGTCCCTTGTGTCGGTGCTCTTGTAGAATACTGGTTGAGGGATGGAGATGATGTAGTTCATTATTTCTTATCCACGAACATTCAACCACCCATCAGAGATGATTGCAATACAGTCTGCTTTCTCTATGATTTTCTTGACCTTCACTTGAACTCTGTTGAACTCTGCATCCAGCAAATGAGAAGATAAGGCATGTCTGGAAGAACCTTCAGAAATCTCTTCCAATACACATTGCCTGTTAGCATCGGAGGTGAACCATTTGCATACACAGCTCGAACAAGACATTCATCAGCATTTCTCTGATTACATTCCTCAATTGAGTCCAAAAAACTTTTGATTCCAGGAGGACCATGAGCTGTTGCTATCGATAAGGTGTCTAATTCATCATTTTCACCTCGAATAGGAGTAGAGAGACTTTTGTCAGAGGTTGCTTGTTGTGAGCGCTGACGGAACTTTATGCACTTGGCCAGATGATCTGCATGTTTGTTGCATTCTTCACATATGATTTGGCACATTATTTGCAAATGTACACAGCTTTTCCTTCTACATTAGCTGCAGTGAAATGTCTCCACACATCAGATAGTGCCTGTGACATTTTCCTGTAAATATTAGAAATAATCAGTAAAAAAAACAAATACAATTCCATGTATAGATAAATAGTTAAGCTGTTAGATTAAACAACTCCTTTGTAAGTTAAATGTTTTAAATAACATGTATGGAACAGGTGAATTAACACTCCTCAGTTAGCAGGCTCAAGCAAGCTAAAACCCACATGGTAGCAAAAACTAACTAGCAGAAAAGTTTGAAATTATGTAAACACACTTTGCTGTAGGCTACTATTTACTAGTTAACATAAAATCATGTATGTCATATAAAATATATTCACCCCACCCAGTATCGTAATCAAAACTTTCCAGAAACCATGTAGTCCTTGGCTCAGACAGTGTAGTAGTATGAGCTCGATAGCATCTCATTACTGTGCAAGATCTTGAGAATCAGCTGTACATGTGATGGAAGAATGCACTGTGCATGCAGAGGGTTGCAATTCCATTGAATTGGGGAGAGTTTTACCTAAATATGCCAGAAGACCTAAAATTGCCTTATGTGTATCCCATAATAAAGGTTCACTGTTATAAGCTAACGTTTTTGTTGAATTTAAGCAAAATTCCCCAAATTCCAGGACTTAACCTCCCATGGAAAATTCCAGAAAATGTCAGTAAATTTCCCGGAAAGTTTCCAACCCTTTGCCACCCTAGATGCTGCTGTTGGATACCCAATCTACAACAAATATAGTCCATATATCTACACTGACCAACTGGAGATATTAGTGTTGGAGTGTTAAACATAATGGGTGAAAAGTGAATAAAATTCAGAAGGGATATAAAACCATTTAAACTGCCAACAACATTACTAACAACTGACAGATTATTAAAAAAGTATTCATGTTAATATACTGGTGGACAGTCAGACAGGTCCTGAGTTTTCATCACTCTTTTTTTGTAATATCATGATTGCTTTCAAACAGTACATGCTCAATTTCAATGTCTGCATAGAAAACAAAAAGCAAAATGTACATGATTTCTTTAACATAAGAGAAACAATATCCACAGATTAACAGGGAATCGCAAATGGACTTTTCTTACTTATGCATGCAGTGTATATAAATTTAAAAATCCATCAGGATCAACTCAGACAGACAGAGACTCATTGGTGCATACATCCCATAATCGAGGGGGAAAATACTGCGTTATGAGGAAAGAATGCTCATGATGCTAGCCCTACGTGCCTACTGGCACTCCAACTATCAAATACATCTTTATAAAGCTATGCCCCTCTATCTTACAAGCAACACTTTTTGGAATTGTCAAAAGATAAGGCAATCAACATATTTTTTATGGTGACAGCTCTTTGGGTATTGTAGCTCCAGAAATGAGTCATTCCGTTCTTACTCAAAAACATTATTTTTAGTCCTTCACTGATTACAGCATTAATTTGATCGACACCCCAGGGATAAGAAACAATCTTTTAGTAACATCACAGTCATTCACTTGGGTGTAACTCTATTACAGTAGGTCACTATGTAATTACATTTGCAGGCTTGCCCTCAGAGTCACTAAAGAAACTCTAAAAATACTAATTTGGTCATATTTTCGATGACAAATCAAACTGGAATGGTGACTATGTCATATCCAGAAAATTAGAGAAAATAAATTAATGTGTAACAAACCGCTTTTGAAGGACTGTCACGTCCTGGCCAGTATATAAGGTTAATTGTTTTGTAGTTTGGTCAGGGCGTGACAGAGGGTATTTGTTTTATGTGGTTCAGGGTGGTGTGTTTTGTTAAAAGGGTGTTTGTTTTAGTAATTCCGGGTGTTGGTTTATGTTTAGGTATTTCTATGGGGAGTCTAGTGAATGTATGTCTATGTTTGGCTAATTGGGGTTGGGACTCTCAGTTGAAGGCAGGTGTTGTCTATCTGCCTTTGATTGAGAGTCTCATATAGTAGGGTGTGTTTGTGTTTGGGATTTGTGGGTGATTGTTCTGTGTTCAGCCCTAGGCTTTGCCAGACTGTTTGTTGTTCGTTCGTTTTCGTGGTTTGTTTGTTTTGGAGTGTTCATTTTTTGTAGTTAATAAAAGTCGAAATGAGCATACACGTACCTGCTGCGTATTGGTCTACCTTTTCCGATGACGATTTCGCACTATCGTCGGAAGACGAAGACGACAACCGTGACAAGGACATTGGGACTTGGAGTGTTCCCCAGGTTTTTTTCTTTTTTTATCAATCAGTATATTGTGACTGTTAGGAATCTAAGTCTGAGGCACAGATGTCGCACAGCTGGAGGAAAACTCTGACACCTGCAAGGAGAGATGCCGTTTGCTTACTGAATTTGGTCCTTCAGCAAGCACTGTGTAACACCGCTGTTCTCAGATGCCTCTGCTTAAAATATCCTCATAGCCCCAAGGCCCAGTCAAATAAATGTGTCCGTGTCCCAAACTATTAGACTTTCCTGGAGGTAGCACATTTAAAATAAACCCCATTAATTGACCCACTTAAGCAGGAGCCTACCTATGGGTATTTCTTGGAGGTGTTTTGCATTTTTGTCTTGAGTGGTTATATACTGTATGTGCACTCTCAGTAAGGAACCTAGATTCTGCGTCTGCATAGAGTGTTGAGTAGGTCACAATGTTTCATGAGTTCACTGTAATTTCATTTTACATAGAAGAATAAACACACATTCTTAGAAAAAAAGGGTATATCTAGAACCTAAAAGGGTTCTTCGGCTGTCCCCATAGGAGAACCCTTTGAAGAACCCTTTTTGGTTCCAGTTAGGACCCCTATTTTTAAAGAGTGCAGGCTAAGATGAAGTACATGTTCCAGAATATAGAAAGAGGGCTGCATGGGTGCCAGCTCGAGTGTTTCAAAAGATGAACCGGATACTTCAAGGAGATGAAATCTTAATTTATATATTTGCTTCATTGGCAGACTTATTTCAGGAACACTTCTGGCTGATACTAATGAGGGATGCTCGGATGGCTCCAAGTGTCCTTATATTTGCCAGCAGATCTGGATGACTTTAATTTACTTAATTGCATAGAAAACTGCTGGAGGGAGGGAGCATTGTAGTTTGCCAAAGAACTTTATGACAACATCTTATTAAGGTAACAAGAGCAGCGATGACATCATCACCAATGACAACAGTCTCTGGCCCTGAACTACACCAGGGCAAGGCCTCATGCTAACATCATCAAGTGGAATTTGCAAAAACAAACCAAAAACTTAACTAGGCCAAAAGTGGACTACAAGCATTGGCCGGCGGCAAAATTCACCCGTCAGTAGATTCCCACACTGGCAGCTCAAAATAATGGTATTTTTCTGTTTTATTCCTGTGAAGTGTATAGACCCATTACATCTAGAAGGTCAGTCTAGAAGGAAACAATCAGAAAATAGCTTCAGGACCCTGCACTCCATAGCATCCAAGCAGCTATCAGTTTCTCCTCACAGAGAGGAGGGGGCAATGTAAGCTCAGTCATAAGCAACAGGGGAATGCTATGGTGATGTAAAGGCTGGGCTATAATAATAAAAAAATCTCTCAATATAAAATCTCAATTCATGACTTACTAGAGAGTGCATTATTTTTTAAACGTTAACAGTTAACAACCTTCATTAGGATGAAGACATAAATACATTGCACAAGCAATCAAACCCATACTGTATCAACTGTTCATTTGTTTACGATTTCTGCTGAGACATAAGGCTGACAAGGCAAACTAACTGTGGAGAGACAGAAAATAGTCTGCCTGCTTGCCCTGGCTAAACCAGAGGGGGCAGCACTGAGTCCAACTGGCAATTATATACCAAACAGATAAGAGTCAGAGTCTTGCTCACCAGGTTATAAGCAATCTGTAGATAAAACCACTAGATAGGACAGGTATTACTAATGTGACTAAGTTTGGAGGGGGGGCAGGTAGTCTAGTGGTTAAGAGCGTTCGGCCAGTAACTGAAATGTCGCTGGCTCGAATCCCAAGCCAACTAGGTGAAAAATCTAGCGATGTGGCCTTGAGCAAGGAACTTAACCCTAATTGCTCATGTAAATTGCTCTGGATAAGAGTGTCTGCTAAATGATTAAAATGTAAAATGCTTCCAGATTAGTGCTTTTCTGGGGAATATTACAAACTTGTGGTCTTTAACTTTCAAAATTGTCCATTGTGCATTATGTACTATATGAGTGGTCAAATGTGTTGGATCTCTCAAGTGAGGCGTAAGACCGACATTCCTAATTCACAGGAGAGATGTTTGAAAAAGCGGGTGAAGAGGTGCCGCAGTTCCGAGCTGGACGACGCCTTGGGGATGACACAACCGTAACAAAAATTAGTCCCTTGATAGGGCAAGAACAAGATACAGTATGGAGATGGTTTGTTAATAATAATAATAATAAAATGTAAAGTCCCCATATTAGGTTTTTTAAATTCAGTTCAGTTTGGTATGAGAATGCCAGCACTCTGCAAAAGCAGAGTGTCTGCGGAAAGCTGAGTATCTTGGCTATTGATTGGTGGCTTCAAATCTTTGGTATGACTTACTACCATATATGGGCATACGAATTTATTAGGGTAGGTTGACCTCATTTCAAGATGGCTGCTAACTCCATTCTGGTTAGCGTTGTGAAGCATAAACGAAATAAACATGGAATACGTTGATACAAACCGAAAGCTGGGACTCCACAGATCATGAGGATATCTTATTTGTCTTCCTGTGACCTGTTATTGATCACCAGCCCCGAGAGTCAACTTTACACAACGTTTTCACCAAACAGCAAACATCTTACAAGGTAAGCTTCGATTTGGTCTGTGTTTGAGCTATAGCTACATGGGGGGTATCAAATGAATCCCTAGGTTGGTATCCCCTGTATGTCCCACGACACCACCACAATGCTTGAGAGAGGTTTGTGTTGCAGAAATTTTGTTTTTATAGTGAACAATAACTTTTAGGCACATCCAGTGTGCAAAAACAGTGGTTCTAAAGATGGCCCCGACAGACATGGCAGCTCTGCTTCTAGCTCCTAAGCAACTTTGCAGTATTTCATTTTTTTGTGTGTTATTTCTTACACAATTAGTCCAGAATGTTTTTTGTGTTATTACATACAGCCGGAAATAACTTTTGGATGTCAGAGCGGCGGTAACCAGCATTATGACTAGGAATATGACTTTCCCGAATTTGATCTTTTTTTCTCACCCCCCAGGGAAATGAGGCTGCTCCAAGACGCCGCCGGCGGAGAAGAGGTATTCGTAGTGGACTTCTAATCCGACTCAGGAGGCGGAAATACCATCCACCGCTTCAAAGTATATTACTCGATAATGTTCAGTCTCTGGACAATAAAGTAGACGAGCTCAGGGTGAGGATCTCCTTCCAGAGAGACATCAAGGACTGTAACATACTCTGTTTCGCGGAATCATGGCTCCTCCGGATATACTGTCCCTGTCCATACAGCCAGCTGGGTTCTCAGTACATCACGCAGACAGGAATAAAGAACTCTCCGGGAAGAAAGAAGGGTGGCGGTGTATGTTTCATGATTAACCACTCATGGTGTGATAGTACAGAAACATACAGAAACTCAAGTCCTTTTGTTCACTGACCTAGAATACCTCACAATCAAATGCAGACCGTATTACCTCCCAAGATAATTCTCTTCGGTTATAGGCACAGCCGTGTATATTAACCCTCAAGCCGATACCACGACGGCTCTCAAGGAACTACACTGTACTTTATGCAAACTGGAAACCACATATCCTGAGGCTGAATTTATTGTAGCTGGGGATTTTAGCAAAGCAAATTTGAGGACAATGCTTCCGAATTTCTACCAACACATTGACTGTAGTACTCACACTGGGAAAACACTTGAGCACTGCTATTCTCTCTTCTGGGATGCCTACAAGGCCCTCTCCCGCCCTCCCTTCGGGAAAATCAGATCACAACTCCATTTTGCTCCTCCCTCCCTATAGGCAGAAACTCAAACAGGAAGTACCCGTGCTAAGGTCTATTCAACGCTGGTCTGACCAATCGGATTCCATGCTTCAAGATTGTTTTTATCACAAGGACTGGGATATGTTCCTGTAGGCCTTTAATAATAACATTGAGTTCATCAGGAAGTGTATATGGGATGTTGTTCTCACTGTGACTATTAAAACCTACCCAAACTAGAAACTGTGGATAGATGGCAGCATTCGTGCTAAACTGAAAGCGCGAACAACCGCATTTAACCATGGCAAGGTGACTGGGAATATGGTTGAATACAAACAGTGTAGTTATTCCCTCTATTCCCTCTTAAAGGCAATCAAAAATGGAAAATGTCAGTACAGAGACAAAGTGGAGTCGCAATTCAACGGCTCAGACATGAGACGTATGAGGCAGTGTCTACAGACAATCCCGGTTTACAAAGGGAAAACCAGCCACATCGCAGACACCCAGACGTCATCCCTAGCCGCGTCCTCAGAACATATGCAGACCAGCTGGCTGGAGTGTTTATGGACATAATCAATCTCTCTCTATTGCTTCAAAATGTCCACCATTGTTCCTGTACCCAAGAAAGCAAAGAACTAAATTACTATCGCCCTGTAGCACTCAATTCTGTCATCATGAAGTGCTTTGAGAGGCTAGTTAAGGACCATATCACCTCTACTTTACCTGACACCCTAGACTCACTTAAATTTGCTTACCACCCCAATAGATCCACAGATGATGCAATTGCCATTGCACTGCATACTGCCCTATCCCACCTGGACCAGAGGAATACCTATGTAAGAATGCTGTTCATTGACTACAGCTCAGCCTTCAACACCATATTACCTTCCAAGCTCTTCATCAAGCTCGGGGCCCTGGGTCTGAACCCCGCCTTGTGCAACTGGGTTCTGGACTTCCTGATGGGTCGCCCCCAGGAGGTGAACGTAGGAAACAACACCTCCACTTCACTGATCCTCAACACAGGGGCCCCACAAGGGTACGTACTCAGCCCCCTCCTGTAGTCCTATGACTGCACGGCCCCACACGCCTCCAACTCAATCATCAAGTTTGCAGATGACACAACATAGTAGGCCTGATTACCAACAATGATGAGACAGCCTACAGGGAGGAGGTGAGGGCCCTGGCGGAGTGGTGCCAGGAAAATAACTCAACATCAACTCAACGTCAACAAAATGAAGAAGCTGATCGTGGACTTCAGGAAAAAGCAGAGGGAGCACGCCCCTATCTACATTGATGGGACCGCATGGAGAAGGTGGAAAGCTTCTCGGCGTACACATCACTGAAGATCTGAAATAGTCCACCCACATAGACAGTGTGGTGAACAAGGCTCAACAGTGCCTCTTCAACCTCAGGAGGCTGAAGAAATGTGTTTGGCCCCTAAGACCCACAAACTTTTACAGATGCACAATTGAGAGCATCCTGTCGGGCTGTATCACCAATTGGTACGGCAACTGCACCGCCCTCAACCACAGGGCTCTCCAGAGGGTCTGCCCAACGCATCACCGGGGGCACACTGCCTGCCCTCCAGGACACCTACAGCACCATATGTCACAGGAAGGCCAAAAAGATCATCAAGGACACCAACCACCCAAGCCACGGCCTGTTCACCCTGCAATCCTCCAGAAGGTGAGGTCAGTATAGGTGCATCAAAGCTGGGACCGGGAGACTGAAAACAGCTTCTATCTCAAGGCCATCAGACTTTTAAATCCCTAACCGGCTACCACCTGGTTACTCAACCCTGCACCTTAGAGGCTGCTGCCCTATATACACTGCTCAAAAAATAAAGGGAACACTTAAACAACACAATGTAACTCCAGGTCAATCACACTTCTGTGATATCAAACTGTCCACTTAGGAAGCAACACTGATTGACAATACATTTCACATGCTGTTGTGCAAATGGAATAGACAACAGGTGGAAATTATAGGCAATTAGTAAGACACCCCCAATAAAGGAGTGGTTCTGCAGGTGGTGACCACAGACCACTTCTCAGTTGCTATGCTTCCTGGCTGATGTTTTGGTCACTTTTGAATGCTGGCGGTGCTTTCACTCTAGTGGTAGCATGAGACGGAGTCTACAACCCACACAAGTGGCTCAGGTAGTGCAGCTCATCCAGGATGGCACATCAACGCGAGCTGTGGCAAGAAGGTTTGCTGTGTCTGTCAGCGTAGTGTCCAGAGCATGGAGGCGCTACCAGGAGACAGGCCAGTACATCAGGAGACGTGGAGGAGGCCGTACGAGGGCAACAACCCAGCAGCAGGACCGCTACCTCCGCCTTTGTGCAAGGAGGAGCAGGAGGAGCACTGCCAGAGCCCTGCAAAATGACCTCCAGCAGGCCACAAATGTGCATGTGTCTGCTCAAACGGTCAGAAACAGACTCCATGAGGGTGGTATGAGGGCCCGACGTCCACAGGTGGGGGTTGTGCTTATAGCCCAACACCGTGCAGGACGTTTGGCATTTGCCAGAGAACACCAAGATTGGCAAATTCGCCACTGGCGCCCTGTGCTCTTCACAGATGAAAGCAGGTTCACACTGAGCACATGTGACAGAGTACATGTACATACTACCTCAACTAACCGGTGCCCCCGCACATTGACTCTGTATCGGCACCCACCTGTATATATTGTTATTTTTTTACTGCTGCTCTTTAACCTCTCTGGGGTATGTGGGACGCTAGCGTCCCACCCGCGGGACACACTATTCAACAGCCAGTGAAATAGCAGGGCGCCAAATTCAAAACAACAAAAATCTCATAATTCAAATTCTTCAAACATACAACTATTATATCTATCCCATTTTAAAGATACACCTCTCGTTAATCCAACCACATTGTCCGATTTCAAAAAGGCTTTTCAGCGAAAGCACAACATTAGATTATGTTAGGACAGCGCCTAGACAAGAAAACCCACACAGCCATTTTCCAAGCAAGGAGAGGCGTCACAAAAACCAGAAAAACAGCTAAAATTAATCACTAACCTTTGATGATCTTCATCAGATGGCACTCATAGGATGCCATGTTATACAATACATGTATGTTTTGCTCGATAAAGTTCATATTTATATCCAAAAACCCCATTTTACATTGGTGTGTAATGTTCAGAAATGTTTTGCCTCCCAAAACTTCCGGTGAATGAGCACATCAATTTACAGAAATACTCATCATAAACGTTGATAAAATATTCAACTGTTATTCAAAGAATTATAGATACACTTCTCCTTAATGCAACTGCTGTGTCAGATTTCAAAAAAGCTTTACGGCGAAAGCAAATTTTGCAATAATCTGAGTACAGCACTCAGATATCAAAACAAGCCATATAGATACCCGCCATTTTGGAGTCAACAGAAATGACAAAAATTACATTATAATATTCACTTACCTTTGATGATCTTCATCGGAATGCACTCCCAGGAATCCCAGTTACAGAATAAATGTTAGTTTTGTTCGATAAAGTTCATCTTTATGTCCAAATACCTCCATTTGTTCACGCGTTCAGTCGAGTAATCCAAATCCACTGTGCTCGCGCAGTGAGTTCAGACAAAAAGTCAAAAAAGTTATATTACAGTTCGTAGAAACATGTCAAACGATGTATAGAATCAATCTTTAGGATGTTTTTATCATAAATCTTCCATAATATTTCAACCGAACGATTCCTTTGTCTTCAGAAATGAAAAGGAACACAGCTAACTCTCACGTGAGTGCGCACCACTGAGCTCATGTCATTTTCTCAGTCATTTGACTCCATATGCTCTTATTCTCTCCCCAGTCACAGTAGAAGCATGAAACAACGTTCTAAAGACTGTTGACATCTAGTGGAAGCCTTAGGAAGTGCAAAATGACCCCATTGACACTGTATACTGGATAGGGAATCACTTGAACTACAAACCTCAGATTTCCACACTTCCTGGTTGGATTTTTTCTCAGGTTTCTGCCTGCCATATGAGTTCTGTTATACTCACAGACATCATTCAAACAGTTTTAGAAACTTCAGAGTGTTTCTATCCAAATCTACTAATAATATGCATATCCTACCTTCTGGGCCTGAGAAGCAGGCAGTTTACTACGGGCACGCTTTTCATCCGGACGTCAAAATACTGCCCCCTACCCTGATGAAGTTAATTACTTGTTACTTTTATCTCTTATTCTTATCCGTATTTTTTTAAACTGCACTGTCGGTTAGGGGCTCATAAGTAAGCATTTCACTGTAAGGTCTACACCTGTTGTATTCGGTGCATGTGACTAATACCATTTTTTATATTTTTTATTTACAGACATTCGGAGAGGTTTAGGGACACTTGGAAACGTCCTGTGACCACACCTGACACCACGTACTAAAATATCTGCCCATTTCTAGTTGTTAGGTCTGTCAATCACATTTTTTATCTGATATTGTTCACATGTTGTGGAAGCCATCTGATGTGTTTCCAGCTCTAGTCATCAATAATTCACTTATAGCTTATCAAGGAAAGATGACTTTCAAAAAAACTATAATTTGTGTGTGCTTGATCTTGTGTATTCTGAACTATGTAACTCATAACTATCTTCTGATCATTTCCTCATATTCTCGCACATGTCTTCTTTCCAAATATACCAAGTTTTTGCATGTCAGAATCATGTAGGTTTTTAAGGAAACATTTTACAAAGTGTAACCAGAGTGAGCTGTACGCCGGATCGAAGACAGGAGGAGAAATGGAAGTGAGTGAGGGCGATGTATTGGAGGGGGTAGGTGTGGTGAAGTTCTCGGAGTCTGAGGCTTGCACCAAGGGTCAGGATAAAGATGAGTATCTTATGGTAGGAGTGACTTTTTAGAAAAAAAGCGATTTGTGGTTTCAGGGTGGGTGAAAACAGAGTTGGGTGCTGTGGAATCAGTGAAGGTAACCAGAAGTGGTCTGGTGATAATTGTTTGTGCTTCTCCTGGTAAGAGGGAGCAGGTGCTCCATGTTAAACAAATGGGAACAAGACGTGAATTGTTTTGCTCTCATGAAAAGGGTGCCATTGAAAGGAGTGATTACTGGGGTAGTGGTAAATGTGAAAGTTGACCAACTGAAGAGGAAGATTCACAGTGTTTGTGATGCTCGTCATTTGGTGCGACGCAGACAGGGTGGCATGAGTGGTGAAACAGAAGAGTCGTTGTCTGTTCTTTTGAATTTTGATGTTGAGCAAGCTTTTGATGTTGAGCAAGCTTTTGTGCCGAATATATTACATTGTTACAGGTGTCAAGCTTATGGGCATGTGGCAGCAGTGTGTAGGAGGGAGGTTCCTAGGTGTGAGAAGTGTGCAGAAGGGCATGAGACAAAGGAATGTGTAGCATTGGGGAAAGTAATGGTATGTGTTAATTGCAGTGCCCATGGGTCTAGGGATCAGAAATGTCCGGTGCAAGAGAGGCAGGTTGAGGTTTCCATGGTTAGAGTAGTGCAGACTTTTTTCACATTTTGTTACATTACAGCCTTATTCTAAAATTGATACAGTTATTTATATTTAATCTACACACAATACCCCATAACGGCAATGCAATATTACATTTTCTTATTTTTTCTCGATAGAGGCAGTTAGGGCAGCAATGTTGTTCATAGCTGTAGCAACACGTTTGCAGTTGTCCATTTTTATTAAACTGTTATTTTGGACACAGTATTTGCTGAATTCTACAGTTATACTGCAGTGTACTGCAGTTATACTGCATTCTGACTGCAATCTTTTTTCGTAAGGGAACTTCATTTTATTGAAATTACATGGAAACAATGTTGATTCAACCAGTGTGTGCCCAGTGGGCTCTTGTATAAAACAACTCTCACTGGATTACATTTACAAGCAAAGGGCAAACACGACATCCATGATGGAGACAAACAAAAAATGTATGATTCTTGGAATATTGAACATTGTCATTGTGAACTGGATTGACATGATATACAGCGGGGGGGGGAAAGTATTTGATCCCCTGCTGATTTTGTATGTTTGCCCACTGATAAAGAAAGGATCAGTCTATAATTTTAATGGTAGGTTTATTTGAACAGTGAGAGACAGAATAACAACAAAAATATCCAGAAAAACGCATGTCAAAAATGTTATAAATTAATTTGCATTTTAATGAGGGAAATAAGTATTTGACCCCCTCTCAATCAGGAAGATTTCTGGCTCCCAGGTGTCTTTTATACAGGTAACGAGCTGAGATTAGGAGCACACTCTTAAAGGGAGTGCTCCTAACCGCAGCTTGTAACCTGTAAAAAAGACACATGTCCACAGAAGCAATCAATCAGATTCCAGACTCTTTACCATGGCCAAGACCAAAGAGCTCTCCAAGGATGTCATTGAAAATCTGTGGAGGGAGCTGAAGATTCGAGTTGCCAAACGTCAGCCTCGAAACCTTAATGACTTGGAGAAGATCTGCAAAGAGGAGTGGGACAAAATCCCTCCTGAGATGTGTGCAAACCTGGTGGCCAACTACAAGAAACGCCTGACCTCTGTGATTGCCAACAAGGGTTTTGCCACCAAGTACTAAGTCATGTTTTGCAGAGGGGTCAAATACTTATTTCCCTCATTAAAATGGAAATCATTTTATAACATTTTTGACATGCTGTCATATCCTGACCAGTATAAGGGTTATTTGTTATTGTAGTTTGGTCAGGACGTGGCAGAGGGTATTTTGTTTATGTGGTTCGGGGTGGTGATTTATTTAGTAGGGTGTTGGTTTAGTTAGTTCCGGGTTATGTTCTGTTTGTATTTCTATGTGGTTTCTAGTCTGTTGTATTTCTATGTCTAGTTGATTGGGGTTGGACTCTCAATTGGAGGCAGGTGTTTTCTAGTTGCCTCTGATTGAGAGTCCTATATATGGGTATGTGTTTGGTTAAGTGTTTGTGGGAGATTGTTTCTTGTTTTGCCTGTGTGAGCATGACAAGACTGTTTTGTTATTTTGGTGTTCTCTTTATTTTAAAATAAATAACAAGATGAGCATCCACATTCCTGCTGCGTTTTGGTCCTCTATTCCCGACGACAGCCGTTACACATGCGTTTTTCTGGATTTTTTTGTTGTTATTCTGTCTCTCACTGTTCATATAAACCTACCATAAAATTATAGACTGATAATTTCTTTGTAAGTGGGCAAACGTACAAAATCAGCAGGGGATCAAATACTTTTCCCCCCCACTGTAACGTCCCAAGAGAGCTGAGCAGACGAAACGCAAATGACATAGGACCTTTTACTTAATCAAAGGAATTCCAGTCTGCTGTGAAGCATGCATCCACGTATTTGGACAAGTAAGGGTCTAAAGTTAGCTTCATGTACAGATATTATTTGTATCTCATGTTGTTACAAAGTAATTTGCATTGCTAGTTAAAGCCTTCTGTTAGCTAGCTAGATAACGTTAGATAGCCAACATGAAACTTTGCTAGCTAACGTTAGTTGCTTGGTATCTAACGCCAGCTAACGTTATAAATTGTATATAATTTTGTCAGAAATCCATTTGCATTGCTAGTTGAAACCTAGCTTTGGTTATCTTTACCTGCAAAGTAATACTGCGTCACTTCATGCATGTTGCCTAGCTAGCTAAGTGTATGACAAACTGTATGGATTGCTGGCTTGCTACATTAGCCAGATGATTAGGCTCCATGAACCATAAATTTAGCCAGGTGTGTCTGGGGGTGATTACGGCCATCACATTCTTTATGAACATGTGGACAGGTCTAGACAATAGAGACACATCCACTTAGCTAGATGTGTCTGGGAGGTAGTTTGATTTGATATATAATGTGTTTACCAGAGACAATGTGAAGAACACCATGTTAGGATATAGGCCATGGACTAGATAGTGTATTTTTACCTGGAGATGTTATTTATTGTAGGCTACTACTTTCACTGCTTGTTCACTACACTACCTTAATCACTCACAGTGACTACTTAAAGAGATGGGTGGTGTTAAGGCTTAAGAGGGTGTGAATGATGCTGAATAGGCGTACTCAAAAAAGAGCTCTCCATTGTGAAAAACTTTCAAGGGGATTTTCTGGTACTTGTCTACAAAGTGGAATAACAAGTTTATCACATTTCAAGTAAGCATAACATTCCCATGGTTTCCCCCAACTGCAGTGTATGATACACCATTTTGAAGCTCTGAGTCTGTAGTTTTATAAAATGTACAAAAAAGACAATCTTGGAAATGGTACATAAGAGGTACATAAGACTCAAATGGGAAATGTAGTCACAAACGTAGTGGGATGTATCTGGTTCATGGCATATCTCATCTTATTAGTGTTAACCCTATATGATTTTCATCAACTCTAATCAAAGTCTACCGTAAAAGTGTTTATTTGTTTAGGCAATGAGCCAGTAGTGAACATGGACAAAATGCATTGGATTGCATGTAATGTACACAGTAATTATGAGGTGATATTAAATTGTTACTGAGCATCCCCATGTTGTTGTTCACTTTTATGTGAATCCATTGTCTTATTAACTCATCCAAGGCTTAATGTGCATACAGTAGCCTACCATCTGATTCTACACCACCAAGTGAGCTACTATGGGTATGTTAGAATAAAGCTTTATTTCCTGTGGTCATATTTTGCCAATGTGCATTCATCCTGACATGAACACAGAGGGACCCCAAGAAAAAATAACTTTGATACCGCTGACCTAAACCCAAAGGGTTTTGAAATGGGTTGAATGTAACTGGGAATGAAGCCTTTATCCTTGTTCTGGATAGGGCCTTGTAGGGATATTTGGAAATAAAATAAAATGTATTTCTCTACTGTAGTTGTCATCATAGTAAGGTAATAGGTATATAACTAGAGACCATGGACTGTATAACATTTGCATAATAAGGAGCTGTGTGACACCTGATATGTGGGCTTTATTTTATTCTTATTATAACTACCTGGTGAAATACCTACATACAAATATATAAACTTTTCAGTTTCATTAGGACTCATAGAGGGAAATAATTTATACAACTTGAAACCAGGTATGAAACTGTGTAGGCTGCTAAATCAAAAATAAAGGAGTTGCCACTCCTGTTGCAGGTGAAGAGGCGCTCAATAAAAAGACTGGACTGCTCTCTAGTTACTACAACCCGAGAAGTGAGCAAGATATAGCGTGCTACTATGTACATCAACAGAGCAGGTTAAGATCAGTGACTTGACTATTGCCGTTGTTTAGGCAGATCTAACCTAATTTAAGCATACTATAGAAGGCAAATAAGATGGTCGTACCTTGCGCTTTACGGGACTCGATAATCAGAGAAAGAAAAAAAATACTACAACCATAATATGGTGAAAATACAATGTGCCGACTCTTCTTATCTAAAGAATTACGGTATCTTACCTTTTGGTGGAGCCCGTGCCTCTATTGCTGAATCGGGTCCTAGATGCTGGCGCGCGACTAACCACATTACACTTGAACTCGTTGAAGGAAGGATGCTTGCATTCCTTTAAAATACGAGCAGTTCATCGATGTTTCTTCACGTCTCAAGCGTTTGGGTAGGGTAGCTTGCAATGTTTAATTGGCCCGTCTCCCCATTCAGAAAGCCTGAGAACAGAGCAGCGTGACGTTCGACCAATCCGCTCTCGACGTATCAGCGCAGATCTGCAACACTGAGCACTCTTTTTCCTAAAATGTCACAGGACCAATCCCCACAGACCCTCAATACCTAATGTTCGATACACGCCAAATAGTACCCCCAGGCAGCTAAACAATTCCATCACAACAATGGAATAATGAAGACAATCATATTCTATTGTAAAAAAAAAACTGTTTTTTTTTGTCCAAACTCATTAACCAGCATTCACTGCTGTGGAGGATTTAATGTGTCTGTAAGCTTTAGCCTTTTAATGTTTTCTCACTGTTGAAAATAAAACATCTATGTTGATTGATTTATTAGTTATTATTTTTATGAGGACACAGGCTACCTCCTGATAATCGTTATTCTCCTTGACAGAATAGCAGTAGGAAGGGACAGATAACATTCTTATTTTCCATTTAGAAGAAGGCTGCACTGTTTCCATACTTTCCTGAACAGCCTATGCCAGCAGTCTGACTCACCCATTGGCCCATGGGGATACTGGCACTGTTTTGATCTGACTTCTATTCCCTATTCAGTAGGTGAGGAATATGTCTCATCATGTGTAGACTCCCAACTGTATTTCCCAACTCCCCTCCTAGAGTACCTTCAACAGTACACATTTTTATTGTAGCCTCGGACAAGCACACCTGATTAAACTCCAAGTAATCATCAGGCCCTCAATGAGCCGAATCAGCTATGTTTATCCGGGGCTACAGCAAAAATGTGTGTTTTTTGGGGTACTCGAGGACTGGAGTTGAGAACCACTAGTGTAGACTGCTGGACAGGACATGTGCAGGGTAATCTACAGTTGCAGACTTGTATTCCCTGCTCCAATCCTATGCTTGGTTTTATACATTTCTGTTCTTTTACATCCCTCTCCTTCAAAGGCTCATCCATCTTCCTCTCTCCCACTCTCCCTGTCAATCACAGATAAGAACAGTGCTGATGTACTTCCCTGGCTGTGTTACGACTTAACCCAAACAGGGTAATTGTTTTAGCCATGGACCATGTCAGTATATGAAGCCCTGCAACAAGGGAATAACAGTATCCATCCATAAAATACACCCCAAATATTACTCCCTGTAAAATCTTAGAAAAAAGTGTACCAAAAGGTTTCTGATCAGTTGTCATAGAAACGGGAATCTTGATGTGAATCTTGGAATTGTTTCATATGACAGTCACACTAAAAAACTGTTATAGAAAATGTTCATAAAACGTATATGTCATTTTTGCTTTTCATAGAGAGATGTAGTATGCTACTGGTGAACATTAAAAAAACAATATCCACAGCCATATTAACTGTCACGTCCTGACCAGTAAAGGGTTATTTGTTATTGTAGTTTGGTCAGGGCGTGGCAGGGGGTGTTTGTTTTATGTGTTTCAGGATTTTTGGTTAATGTTCTATGTTCTATGTTATTTCTATGTTCGTTCTAGTCTTTCTATTTCTATGTTTAGTTTGTTGGGTTGACCTTCAATTGGAGGCAGCTGTTCCTCGTTGCCTCTAATTGACGGTCCTATTTAGTAGGGGTGTTTTTTCATGTGTTTTTGTGGGTAGTTGTTCCATAAGTGTAGCTGTGTGCCTCACAGGACTGGTTCGTTGTTGTTTTTGTTTAAGCGTTTGTTTTGGTTTTCTTCTCAATAAAGAAGATGAGCATACGCATTCCCGTTGCGCCTTGGTCCCATCCTTACGACGAACGTGACATTAACGCTCTATAAGCTACTCAAGACCTTCAATTCATTTTCCAGTGTCTTGAATAAGGACATGTATATCATTATATGAATGGAAGTCTTTAGGCGTAATCACACTGCACCTTAACCCAGGGCCAGTCTAGCCTGGGGCTAAGATAGCCTGGGGCTAAGAACAATGCAGTGTGAAAAGGCCTTTTGGGACAGCTGTACTGCTAAAAGTAGAACAGATTCCTATATCTAATATGAGGGCCTTTGAGTGACTCACCATTGAGTTCCTTTGTAATCTTTCTTTCAAAATATAAGCAAGGTTAAAGGCCATTAAAGCACTTTGGATTTGGCAAAATAGAAAAATGTTGAGCCTATTATTAAATCATTTGCTGTGGTCTCTCTCCAGTACGACCAAGGCCGCCCATTCCATGACTCAAGTTATTAGCTCCCATACATTTTTAAAGGTTATTAAAAAGCGGAGAGGCAAATCCCCTGTTGACTGTCTTCTCAACTGTAATGCATACAAAAAAATCCTCCAGCAACGGAACCTTCCCACTGGGCACATGACGTCAATTCAACGTCTATTCTACGTTGCTACAATTAAATGATGTGGAAACAACGTTGATGCAACCAATGTGTGCCCAGTGGGTTTCTTCATGCTATGGCATCAATTACTGTAAGGTTTACTGGCAACTTAATGGAAAGCAAATTATTTAGAGCAGCCAGCTGCTTGCCCTGTGTGGTTCCTCTTTTGTCACTGAAAAGGCCTGTAAGGGTGCTTACACCCGCACCACTTGCTCGGAATGACTGCACAGTTCAATGTGCAAAACACCAATGGTGGAAAAAGTACTCAGTTATCATACTTTAAAGTAAAGATACCAATAGAAAATGACTGAAGTAAAATCAAAAGTCATCCAGTAAAGTACTTCTGGAAAAAAAGTATAAAATCATCTATTTTTAAATGTACTTAAGTAGAGTGGTAGAAAAAGTAGTCCATTTTCATACTTGAGTAAAAGTACAAAGTAAAAGTAAATGCTATACATCAAATTCTTTATATTAAGCAAACCAGACAGCATCATTTTTACTTTTTATTTATTTATGGACAGACACTCATAATTTACAAACCCAGTAATTATGTTTAGTGAGTCCGCCAGATCAGAGGCAGTAGGGAGTACAACATGTTATATTGATGTGTGTGAATCTGAGCATAATTCTGTCCTGCATTTGAAATATAACTAGTACTTTTTGGTGTCAGGGAAAATGTATGAGAGTAAAAAGTACATATTTTCTTTAAAAATGTAGTAGAGTTAAAGTAAAAATAGGGGAAAAAAATATATAAATAGTAATGAAAAGTAAAGTAGACAGCCCAAAAACGACTTTAAAGTATTTTTTACTTAAGTACTTTAGACCACCGCAAAGCACACACTGGGCTTTCTGAAAGCCCTTTCATTCCAGTGCTGAGTCTAGAAGGCCATACAAAGCTACTTACGCTGTTCAGAATTAACTGTGTGACTTCAGAAACATATGGTCCCTTTTTTATCTAAAAGTGAAGTGGTGAAAGACTACCCTCTTGGCTGATCCTCCTGACTTTAAAAACTCTATAAAAGTGTATATTTGATGGAGGTCCAGCATGGTGAGGCAAGATGTGGCCTTAAAATCCATCCAGAGCAGAGCCTGCTGTGCAAATTCTATTTCTTTCTTTCTCCGTCCCACCTTCCCACTCTCTCTCTCTTTGTTACTCTTTTGCTCTCTCTCTCTCTCCCTCTAGGACTCAGGCTATTGGCCCAATCAGTCCTCCCACACAGCAATGGATTTTAGCTTGAGATATGGCACTGATCATCAACGATCATGTCAAATCAATATATACACAGATTAAACATTTGCAGCTCTTGTCAGATTCTAACCTTTTTTCTTTGCTTTTGAAGACTACAATAACAAATCCTTGCCATGTATAGCTGGCAACCAACTAAAAAAATCGAATTGATCCAGCTTTCTAAAATAAATAACAATTGATTTGTTTGGATGATGTTATTTTTCCACAATAACTAAAGAGACCACAGAGTATTTAGTCTTCTGTCCAGACCAAAGACTGAGAAGCGCATGAAAGAATATGGTAAAAAAAGGTCTACCTCCACCCACAAATATAAACTTTGACCCTTCAAAAAACTCTACTGTCTGCTGCACAACAAGGCCACTGGACTGTGATGACTGCTGTGCCATAATAAGTGGCTGTTGTGCAATAATAGCAACACTGCTCTCTCTGCATCAGCAGGGAGAGTCTCGGAGGCGGGCGTGCCGCGTCAGGCTTGTCAGCATTTGAGAGACCTGGCTGCAGATACACTAAGACAACTTAGATCCACATGCAGACCATTTAATTCTATATATTTTGTCTGGGTAAAGATGGAGGGTATCTCGTAGAACTAATATCTGGGTTATCACGACGCCAGGACAGCGGAGTCAATCACCACCTTTCGTAGACACCTGAAACCCCACCTCTTTAAGGAATACCTGGGATAGGATAAAGTAATCCTTCTAACCCCCCCCCCAAAAAAAAAGATATAGATATACTATTGTAAAGTGGTTGTTCCACTGGATATCATAAGGTGAATGCACCAATTTGTAAGTCGCTCTGGATAAGAGCGTCTGCTAAATGACGTAAATGTAAATGTAAATGTTAACCTCCTATATGGGGGCTTCAACCAAATTATGCCCAACAGCTGTCTAATGGATGGGATATTGACACCCATAGGACTGAGGCCAGGGCTATTCTCCAAACCTAAATGGAAAGGCCTATTTCTTGTTCAAAACAAATACATTTTCCTCATATGATTGTTATTCCCTTTGTTATTGCCCTTTTTGCTGTTGGATTATTTTTTTGTCATGGGAAATTCAATTTCAGAAATCAAAGCTTGACATTCAGAACACAAATGGTGATTATAAATTAATGTCATATTGAAAGTTGTTTCCAAGGGAAAAACTCATTACATTTCCATATAAAAATGTTTCTATCGATAAACTTTGATTGCTTACAACATGAAAGAAGTCATTACATTTGAAACGCTTAAGTGTCACTGAAGGTACATTTCACACCCAGCGAACATTCCATACTTGGGAAGCAGCACTGCAAAACATTTCCCTCATACCAAGGAAGCGTGTTCCATCCACTAAATCAAATCAAATCAAATTTTATTGGTCCCATACACGTGATTAGCAGATGTTATTGCAGGTGTAGCGAAATGCTTATACTTCTTGCTCCGACAGTGCAGTAATATCTAACAAGTAATATCTAACAAATTGCACAACATATACCCAATACACACACATCTAAGTAGGAATGAATTAAGACTATATACATATGGATGAGCGATGTCAGAGTGGAACGGACTAAGATACAGTAGAATAGTATAGAATACAGTATATACATATGGGATGAGTAATGCAAGATATGTAAACATTATAAAGTGAATGAGATACCGTAGAATAGTATTGAAAACAGTATATATGTATGAGATGAATAATGCAGACATGTAAACATTAAGTGACTAAGATACCATAGAATAGTATAGAATACAGAAAATACATATGAGCTGAGTAATGCCAGATATGTAAATATACTGCTCAAAAAAATAAAGGGAACACTTAAACAACACATCCTAGATCTGAATGAAAAAATAATCTTATTAAATACTTTTTTCTTTACATAGTTGAATGTGCTGACAACAAAATCACACAAAAATAATCAATGGAAATCCAATTTATCAACCCATGTAAAGGTCTGGATTTGGAGTCACACTCAAAATTAAAGTGGAAAACCACACTACAGGCTGATCCAACTTTGATGTAATGTCCTTAAAACAAGTCAAAATGAGGCTCAGTAGTGTGTGTGGCCTCCACGTGCCTGTATGACCTCCCTACAACGCCTGGGCATGCTCCTGATGAGGTGGCGGATGGTCTCCTGAGGGATCTCCTCCCAGACCTGGACTAAAGCATCCGCCAACTCCTGGACAGTCTGTGGTGCAACGTGGCATTGGTGGATGGAGCGAGACATGATGTCCCAGATGTGCTCAATTGGATTCAGGTTTGGGGAACGGGCGGGCCAGTCCATAGCATCAATGCCTTCCTCTTGCAGGAACTGCTGACACACTCCAACCACATGAGGTCTAGCATTGTCTTGCATTAGGAGGAACCCAGGGCCAACCGCACCAGCATATGGTCTCACAAGGGGTCTGAGGATCTCATCTCGGTACCTAATGGCAGTCAGGCTACCTCTGGCGAACACATGGAGGGCTGTGCGGCCCCCCAAAGAAATGCCACCCCACACCATGACTGACCCACCGCCAAACCGGTCATGCTGGAGGATGGTGCAGGCAGCAGAACGTTTTCCACGGCGTCTCCAGACTCTGTCACGTCTGTCACGTGCTCAGTGTGAACCTGCTTTCATCTGTGAAGAGCACAGGGCGCCAGTGGCGAATTTGCCAATCTTGGTGTTCTCTGGCAAATGCCAAACGTCCTGCACGGTGTTGGGCTGTAAGCACAACCCCCACCTGTGGACGTCGGGCCCTCATACCACCCTCATGGAGTCTGTTTCTGACCGTTTGAGCAGACACATGCACATTTGTGGCCTGCTGGAGGTCATTTTGCAGGGCTCTGGCAGTGCTCCTCCTGCTCCTCCTTGCACAAAGGCGGAGGTAGCGGTCCTGCTGCTGGGTTGTTGCCCTCGTACGGCCTCCTCCACGTCTCCTGATGTACTGGCCTGTCTCCTGGTAGCGCCTCCATGCTCTGGACACTACGCTGACAGACACAGCAAACCTTCTTGCCACAGCTCGCGTTGATGTGCCATCCTGGATGAGCTGCACTACCTGAGCCACTTGTGTGGGTTGTAGACTCCGTCTCATGCTACCACTAGAGTGAAAGCACCGCCAGCATTCAAAAGTGACCAAAACATCAGCCAGGAAGCACAGGAACTGAGAAGTGGTCTGTGGTCCCCACCTGCAGAACCACTCCTTTATTGGGGGTGTCTTGCTAATTGCCTATAATTTCCACCTGTTGTCTATTCCATTTGCACAACAGCATTTGAAATTTATTGTCAATAAGTGTTGCTTCCTAAGTGGACAGTTTGATTTCACAGAAGTGTGATTGACTTGGAGTTACATTGTGTTGTTTAAGTGTTCCCTTTATTTTTTGGAGCAGTGTATTATTAATACTGGTACCAATATGTATTGGTACCAATGTTACTGAGGCTCTAAAGGAGAAAGAGCACTCAATAGTGTTCCATAAATTGCTTTAAAGGCTCATATAGTGATCTGATATGGCTGGAAGCACTATAAGAATGTGAGTGGCTGTAAGCCTGATTGAGATTTCAGATGGTTTGTTAACATCTTAATGTAGAAATGAACACATTTACTGGACTCTTTTTCTGCTACTGCATTCAGCCACTATTGGAGAGTCTGACTGGCATTGTGATGTACAGTACCCCAATGTCTAGTACTACTGTACCATGCTATTGACGTGCATTTCATGGGTAGAGACAGAACACACAGTCTGCCAGTCTGTCAGGAGAAGTGGATTAAGGCTGCCTGATTGATGTAGACTCATTATTCATGTCCTGCCTGGCTACAGTGGAGAAATACGCAGAGAAATGTCACCATCATCTGCCAAGGAATTAGCTGCATTGTCATCCCACTTAGAACCATTGCTTATGAAACAAGAGGTACACTACATTACTAAAAGTATGTGGACACCTGCTCGTCAAACATCTCATTCCAAAATCACGTGCATTAATATGGAGTTAGTCCCCACTTTGCTGCTATAACATCCTCCACTCTTCTGGGAAGGCTTTCCACTAGATATTGGAACATTGCTGCGAGGACTTGCTTCTATTCAGCCACATAAGCATTAGTGAGGTCGGGCACTGATGTTGGGCGATTAGGTCTGGATCGCAGTCGGCATTCCAATTCATCCCAAAGGTGTTCAATGGGGTTGGGGTCAGGGCTCTGTGCTGGCCAGTCAAGTTCTTCCACATCGATCTCGACAAACCATTTCTGTATGGACCTCGCTTTCTGTACAGGGGCATTGTCATACTGAAACAGTAAAGGGCCTTCCCCAAACTGTTGCCACAAAGTTGGAAGCACAGAATCATCTAGAATGTCATTGTATGCTGTAGTGTTAAGATTTCCCTTCACTGGAATCTAGCCTGAACCATGAAAACTGCCCCAGACCATTATTCCTCCTCCACCAAACTTTACAGTTGGCACTATGCATTAGGGCAAGTAGCATACACCTCGCATCCGCCAAACCCAGATTCCCGATGAACAGTTATTGTGCTGACGTTGCTTCCGGAGGCAGTTTGGAACTGTACTGAATGTTGAAACCGAGGACAGACGATTTTATGCGCTACACGCTTCTGTACTCAGCGGTCCTGTTCTGTGAGCTTGTGTGGCCTACCACTTTGCGGCTGAGCCGTTGTTGCTTCTAGACATTTCCACTTCACAATAAAAGCACTTAAAGTTGACCGGGGCAGCTCTAGCAGGGCAGAAATTTGACGAACTCACTTGTTGGAAAGGTGGCATCCTGTGACGGTGCCACGTTGAAGGTCACTGAGCTCTTCAGTAAGGCCATTCAACGACCAATGTTTGTCTATGGAGATTGCATGGCTGTGTGCTCGATTTTATACACCTGTCAGCAACGGGTGTGGCTGAAATAGCCAAATACTCTCATTTGAAAGGGTGTCCAAATACTTTGTATATATAGTTTAAGGTGAGGCATTCTTTGTGCACTGGCCTCTAAAACAAGTCATTTAAGTCTTGATTAGGAGAGGGCATCTCGCCTACTTTATTACACACACTCTTGAGAGAATGCCAAGTCTGCAAAGCTGTCAAGGCAAAGGGTGGCTACTTGATGTAAAGTATTCAGTATTTCATCCCCACATTCGAAGGGGCTGATGATAATAATGTCTTTCCACTCCCTACCTCCAACTCCATACTGGGGTAATTAACTTAACACTGACCTAATTCACCACTCTGATGTTCATGAGTCCTATCTGATTATCTGGAATAATAGCCTTTGCCTCCAACACAATGATCTGAGCATGAGTCACGCTCTCTTTCCAAGTCCCAGGCAGCAGTAGCTAGTACGCTCCTGCTGAACTATCGCAGAACATTATGTCCCATCAGGAACATGGTACAGTATTAATAGGTTCCCTTCCAACCGATGTTGTCTATGAGTCAGGCTGTGCTTACATTTCAGAGAGGGTTGTGAGGAGGCGTTCAATCATGCCTGCTTTTGTGGTTGGTTCTGGGAAAAATTTTTTTGCTGACTTGATGCTGATAACTTCCACAGTATCACATTTGAGGTAAGACCCAGATGCAGACAGTGTAGAAGTAACAAGAGTCTATTACAACCACAGGGGCAGGCAAACGACAGGTCAAGGCAGGCAGGGGTCAGTAATCCAGAAAGGGTGTAATGGGTCCAGAACGGCAGGCAGTCTCAGGGTCAGGGCAGGCAGGCAGGGGTCAATAATTCAGAACGGTGGGGTAAGGTACAAAACGGCCGGTAGTCTCAGGGTCAGGGCAGGCAGAACAGTCAAAACCAGGTAGGACTAGAAAACAGGAGCAGGAAACCAGGCAGGAGCAGGGAAACAAACACTGGTAGGTTTTACGAACAAAACGAACTGGCAACAGACAAACAGATAACACAGGTATAAATACACAGGGGATAATGGGGAAGATGGGCGACACCTGGAGGTGGGTGAAGACAAACACAAAGACAGGTGAAACAGATCATGGCTTTCTTTGTAGTTACGTTTCCCTTAGGTATAACTGTGGTGATGCAACTGTGCAGTATGTTATCAGTGAAGGATTAATATTAAACAGCATGATGCCTGGGCCAAAGCATTCTTCTGTAATCATCATCAACATCAATATAATTGATGTTTACAACAGACTCTTGATATTATTGACATGTTCACTTCTATGAACAGGTTGAGAAATCACATAGGAGTGAGAAAGATCCAGCCAGCGTGTCTACTAAAATTTTGTGATCGTTTTTTTTTGTTGCCTGGGAAGACCTTAGGAAAGAATGCTGAATTATATTATAGGAATGAGCTAATTGTACTTTATAATTTACATCAACTCCCTCCACTCCCCCCCCCCCAATTAAGTCACACACTACAGTGCTGCACTCAAGGAGAGTTTGCTGTGTGTAACTGTCCATGGCTGTAGATTACGGTTGTTTTTTCTAAGATGTCCTCTGTCCTCTCTAGGGCTGGAGGAGTGCATTTCAAATCCTCTGGGCAGGAAAGAACTGGGAGAGGATAGGCTGGCTGCATGTTCCATTGAGCGGGGGATCAATACGTTCCTAGTTTAATCGGGGACCTTGTGTAATCAGCTAGCACATTAGTGGTGGGCGCCCCTGGGCAAAGAGCCTCACTGACTGGTGCACCCCATGATTGCAGGCAGGCCCATGAAGAGAGAGTGGGGGTGTGTAATTGTACTTTCTAAGGGTTGAGGTACAAGGGGTATTTGTCCTCAGTCAAGAACAGGTGAAATTTGGTAAATGGTTTGGTTGGTAGGTGACTGTGCTGTATATACAGTATGTTTGTATTTGTGGGAGAGAATTCTTTGTGGACATCGTCCTCTACCTAGTCCTGTACAACATTTTACATTTACATTTTAGTAATTTAGAAGACACTCTTATCCAGTGCATTAGGGTTAAGTGGGTTAAGTGCCTTGCTCAAGGGCAGATTGTCAAATTTTTGGGAATTGAACCACAAACCTTTCAGTTACTGGCCCAAAGCTCTTAACTGCTAGGCTACCTGCCACCAATATCTCACAATATTAATTAAACATTATCTTGGTTCAGCTCAAAATGCACGGACGACCTGGTAGCCAGTAGTGACATGGGTGTGTTCATCATTAGTGCACTTGAACTGCTACACTATGCATGAAATACACATTTGGCATGTCTGTAAGGATTCATCAAACAAAGCTGATATTTTCTTTCTGATCATTCATCACATGGCAGAAGGCGTTCTATTGACCCCACTGGACAGCAGGTCAGACAATAGAGAAACTACCTAGCAAGAGCATAGCTGCATAGATGCACTCATTGAAATGTAACATCCCTACCTCTCCCACCTACTGTGATCATATCAGCCTTTTCCAGCATCCTACACCATCACTTCACCATCACCATGCAGCTCCATTCCTCCTACCTCCTGAGGCCTTTCTAACCTGTATCCACAACCAGGTGGGAGCAGCCCAGCAGGAGTTCCAAACCAAAGAAGTACAAAACCAATCCGCAGTGGTTAGTCACTCCAATGTTTACATAGCTCATTGACAGGAAATGTGCAATTACTGGGAAAACTCGGATTATTTATCTATGTAAGCATTCTTATTAATGGAGCAGTGTGAGATGCACCATGCACCACACATTTAGCTGGGCTTCTGCTCTTTTTCTTCAGCTAGCTGGCATATTTTGATTAGTTGGCACTGTGTGTGTTGAGCCCTCTGAAAATGTGAGCAGTGATAATTGTATAACTACATCAGCAAATCCTAACCCCTGCGTTGCCCGGGTTAGGGTTTGGCCGGGGTAGGCCATCATTGTAAATAAGAATTTGTTCTTAACTGACTTGTGTGCGTTGCCCTGCAACATCCGGAAAACCCCTGGCCCATAGGTGTGCTGTGCACTATGCTGAATGTCCTTCTACATTATGACTGAGCTGAGGCTCAGAGTGAATCCTGGTTGTCATGGTGACTGAGTTAGGTCCTGTCCTGTCCTGTCCTGGTGGTTGTGGGGTGCTGTGTTCAGGAATAATATCCCCAAGACAGGTCACTTTGGGTCTGTCACACACAGAGAGAGATAGAGAGAGAGAGAGAGAGAGAGAGAGAGAGAGAGAGAGAGAGAGAGAGAGAGAGAGAGAGAGAGAGGAGCAGCAATGCATATGCAAGCTGGGTGAGCTGTCCTGTACTACAAGCTCAATATGGCTCCTGTGGGACAGAAAACCTCCTCTCTGTGGCAGGCCTGGTGAATTATGGATGCATTCCTCCCTGCAGCAGACCCACACAGCATGGTGTTATGACTGTGACCAGCTTGATCTCTCTCTCCACCTCCTGAGTGGCGCAGCTGTTTAAGAGACTGCATCTCAGTGCTAGCGATGTCACTACAGACCTTGGTTCGATTCCAGGCTGTATCACAACCGGCTGTGATTGGGAGTCCCATAGGGTGACGCCCAATTGGCCCTGCGTCGCCCGGGTTAGGGTTTGGCCGGGGTAGGCCGTCATTGTAAATAAGAATTTGTTCTTAACTGACTTGTCTATTTAAATAAAGGTTTAAAATAAAATAAAATAAATAAACACCTTACTAAACCTTCAGCCAAGCATTTCTGTATTCTGTGCAGATATTTGTATATGGACTGCTGCTACATGATAGAGATATCATAATATCTCCAAACATCCAGACCCATTCATTGAAATGAAGAGTAGGCTGTTAGCAAACATGAAAGTGGGCCAGCAGCTGTTAGTAATTTGCCTTCCTAATAGGGATATTACTTTAACGTACCATTGACAGAATTACAGATACTATTTAGAGCACGTTTAGATCACTTTTGTGATCTCATGCTAATTAGTACAATTCATTACAATATGATGCTAATACAGTGCTATGAAATAATTAGCACACACAAAATTAGCAAGCATGCACCCGCAAACACTCATACACACATGTACACTCTAAGCATTCAGCACACACACACACACACACACACACACACACACACACACACATAAACCACGAGTGACCAATCTTACATTTCTATCTTTCCTGGCCTGGGTGTGAAAAGAGGGCTCTAAATTGTTCTGACCTTAAAATATTGAAGGGAAAATAATATGCTTCAGGGACCACTTGTTCCCTGTGTAGCTTTTTTCTCTCTCTTAACCTCCTCTTAAATGTCAAATGTGCTTCTCACTTGCTGGTCTGCAACACAATACCACTATATATACCATCTCAATGTTTGGAATGATAATGGGGATGTGGTATACTGCTCATTGACATTCTGGATGGTCCTAGCCAGAGCTCCATCTAATTAAGACATTCACACAGCCTTCAGGGTAACGCAAGTAGAGTTTTATTCAGTGACTTGTATGAGACACAACTGTCAAGGGGAAATGGATGCTTCATAAACAACAGGCAAATTGAATTCTTTATGTCTCAGCAACCTTGCTATCAAAAATACTTGATACTTTCCCCATCTTGCATCACAGTGCTGTACAGGAGATCTCTGGGTTAGAAATAATCTTGGGAGAGAATGCCACCTGTCTCAGGGGATTAACCCTGGTTTCTAATACCATGGTGTCTGGCCTTACATCTATCTATGTTTTTGACAATTTTCACTTGAATGGGAATCATGGTCACATTAATTCAGTGCCACCTTTCCACCTTTTGTCTGTGGTTACCCTTTTGAACCCAGGACTCAAATCCCAGCACTGGGGACATGATTCGAGAATATCCCCTGCTGTGCTTTCAACACAGAATAAGGTCCTCTATTATGTTCCCTGTAGAGCTCTCTCCTCCCCCATGTCCTCCTCACCCCTTTATGTTTGCTTCAGCTCCTCAGCATCCACCCACTGCTGCCCTGCTGCTGTCCTGCTTGCTGCTGCTGCCCTGCTTGCTGCTGCTGTCCTGCTTGCTGCTGCTGCCCTGCTTGTGGCTGCTGTCCTGCTTGCTGCTGCTGTCCTGCTTGCTGCTGCTGTCCTGCTTGCTGCTACTGCCCTGCTTGTGGCTGCTGTTCTGCTTGCTGCTGCTGCCCTGCTTGTGGTTGCTGCCCTGCTTGTGGCTGCTGTCCTGCTTGCTGCTGCTGTCCTGCTTGTGGCTGCTGTCCTGCTTGTGGCTGCTGTCCTGCTTGTGGCTGCTGTCCTGCTTGCTGCTGCTGTCCTGCTTGTGGCTGCTGTCCTGCTTGTGGCTGCTGTCCTGCTTGTGGCTGCTGTCCTGCTTGTGGCTGCTGTCCTGCTTGTGGCTGCTGTCCTGCTTGCTGCTGCTGTCCTGCTTGTGGCTGCTGTCCTGCTTGTGGCTGCTGTCCTGCTTGTGGCTGCTGTCCTGCTTGTGGCTGCTGTCCTGCTTGTGGCTGCTGTCCTGCTCCAGTAGCCTTGTTGTTCTATGCACGGTGGGGCTTTCTCTCTTTTTCTCTCTCAAGATTTATGTCATTGTTGCTGCTGAGATTGTGTCACTCCCTGACATCTTTCAGAATTTCAAACTGTTTTAGATTGTAAAAGCTGATGTATGATGTCCACAGACCCAATGGAAGAAACAACAAAAAAATAAAAAAGAAGGAAAACGCTAGTTAGAATGATAAAGGCATATGGATTTGGTTGAATAAAAACTCATTTTAATGAATTCCCTGCAAAGCACTGTTGCCTGTCTTACATTATAAAACCAAATAACATGTGTTCTGACATCAGTAAGCCATTTGGAGGGGGGGGAGAGAGAGAGACACAGACAGACAGACAGACAGACAGACAGACAGACAGACAGACAGACAGACAGACAGACAGACAGACAGACCGCCCGCCCGCCCGCCCGCCCGCCCAAGGAATGGATGGTTCTTTACTAGATTCACCCAAGCATGGTGATGGCTTCCGGGCCTCTGGGAATTACAGGATTTGCATAACGGTGGCCTTGATGACATGCCTTTGCTGTAATTGCTATCAGGAGGGAAACGTGTTGTTAATTAATGCAACCCATTTAATGTGAATGATATACAGTAAATGAGGCTAGAGATGTCTAGAGGTATTCTCCTCCCCTTCCAGGTGTCATACCTCTGTGATTCCTGTGACTGACTCTCTTTGATAACAAACCCTAAGCATATGTCAAGGATCTAACACATATATCTAAGAGAGGTAGGCATAGTACGGTCTGTTATCAAAGAGACCCTTTACAGTTTTGTTTTTTTTCCTGGCAAATTATAATAATTCCTCTTATTCCTCTTAATCATTGGATATCAAAAGGAGAATGTCAAATTTAGCTGACATGGTTGGTCAGAGCTGTCTGTTGGGCTGAGAGTCAAAATGTGGGTTTCATTTGAATTTCAACCTCATGTAACTGCATGTGATAACAAGTGCACATTAGAAAGTATAATGTATTTGAACACATCCAATCTTGTTCAGAGAAACAATAATATGAGTCATCATGGTAGTACATTTTCTGCAGATGAGGAAATTATAGAACACTGTAGACTGCAGAGAGAAGCATGCATGCATGTATACGCACACTGACACACACACGCACATGTAACAGAGTTCAGAACGTAGCGTAAGCTCACTCCACAGCTAGCTTGAAATGTCGCGGATGAAACCTTTTTTGGGTGGCTCAAACCGTTGGAACGTTGTCAAGGAGGGCAGTAACGTGTATTAGCAAGGCAGATGTCCCGAGTTCCAGCCAGGTATGAGTCAAATCAGGGGGAAGTGGTACTCGCTAAGCAAGCAACGCGATGTCGGTAACACACACACACACACAATGCACCCTATTTTGAAATGAATCTCTGGTTGCTGTCACACCTTCATACAGTATAGGTCACTATACAACTCAAACAGATTTACATCAGCATCATCTGTGAAGGTTTCATTGAAATATGATCCAACTTCCATGTTCAACATTATATTGTGGTACATAATTTTTCCATGAATCAGGTAAAAAATATACAGCAGTCATTAATGTGGCTGTAGGCAGCGGGCCAGTGGGGAGCATCTCTCAGGGCATGACAGGGGGTGCACAGAAATGGCATGATCACCAGGGGCACGAGCTAATGAACACACCACAGGAGCAATAACAATAACAAAAACAATGGGAGCGCACAGCTACAGGACTCTAAACAGCGGAGAATAGGATTATGTATATTCGTGTGTGTGTGTGTGTGTGTGTGTGTGTGCGCGCGTGTACGTGCGTGCGTGCGTGTGTGAGAGTGTCTGTGTGTGTGTGCATACGTTTGTGTGCACACGTGTGTGTGTATGTGTGTATGTGCTTCGCTGCAAGGGCCGTATTCTGACCTTGACTTAATTCCCTAACAATTCCACCACCTTTACACGGAAACCATGAATAAGCTCTAGTGAACCTACCAATTCCAAGTGGAAAACGCATCTAGTTAATTTGTTCCGATAGAAATAATACTATTTTCCATGCAATGTAATTTACAACTTGTTAAGAGCTATTGATAAGATCTAGGTAAATGAGTAATCTGTTTGGATAAGGGAATTGTAAATATAAATGACACTTGTTTTAGATCTATTTTACCTTATAATCGCTGGAGACAAATGTGAAACCAGTCATATGGCAGCAAACAAGAGCATATCAACATATCAACTTTCCAACAGTAAAGTTGATGAAATACTGTGCCTTTATGCAGATTTTAAATTGTATGGCTTTTTAACTTAGAGGGATGGGCACTCTCAAAAGTCTTCATTATAGGCTACACCAAGTTCCTCTGTTTCCTATTTGTATCATATTAAATATTAGCAACTATCATTATCGACCGTCAGTAGGCCTAATAAAGAAAAATATTCAACTGCCAATTTAGTTGGTATAGCCGACATTATCACTCACTGTTTTGTTCACCTTCATTTGCTTCCTCTGTAAACGGCGTTACATCCGTGTGGTTGTTGCTGAGGATCATTAGTGGTTGTTGCTGAGCATCATTAGTAACAGTTGATAATATAAAAAAATGATATGTAGGCTAATTAAATCGTTATGGAGCAGAGAGCAGACCAAGCTGTAACAATCTGAACCTGACTCTTGCTGCAATACTTAGCCCTGTCATTACAGTTCCATGGTTAGTGCAGGCAATAGATGAGGGTATAGTCTACTATTGTACACTATTCTCCCGATTATAATTATATGTGCACTATGTGACAATTTTAAGAATTAATCAAACTACCGTTTTCTTTCTTTCGTGCATAAAGGCTATCCAAACTTGTTTTTTATTATTTATAAATACTTTCCTAAACCTAAACGATGGCTTTCTTTCATTGATCCCTAATATTCTGAAGCCGTTCTCTCGATATATTCTAGTGAGACTGTTGACAAAATTCGAATTAAAGGTACACCCTGTTTAAAGGGATGGCTTACGATAAATGTAAAGAAACTCCTATTGAATGAAAACTCCTTGAGAAAATCTGTTGGCCAGCAAGCGGAAGGGTTTTCAGCGGTTAAATTAAATGTATTCAGAGTTTGCAAGGGAACCACGCATGTAAAGCCCATAACGCAAGTAGAGATACTGGGGTGCAAAGGAGCAAAATAAATAAATAAATACAGTATGGGGATGAGGTAGTTGGATGGGCTATTTACAGACGGGCTATGTACAGGTACAATGATATGTGAGCTGCTCTGACAGCTGGTGCTTGAAGTTAGTGAGGGAGATAAGAGTCTCCAGCTTCAGCGATTTTTGCAGTTCGTTCCAGTCATTGGCAGCAGAGAACTGTAAGGAGAGTTGGCTAAAGGAGGAATTGGCTTTGGGGGTGACCAGTGAAATATACCTGCTGGAGCGCGTGCTGCAGGTGGGTGCTGCTATGGTGACCAGTGAACTGAGATAAGGTGGGGCTTTACCTAGCAAAGACTTGTAGATGACCTGGAGCCAGTGGGTTTGGCAACAAGTATGAAGCGAGGGCCAGCCAACGAGAGCATACAGGTCGCAGTGGTGGGTAGTATATGCGGCTTTGGTGACAAAATGGATGGCACTGTGATAGACTGCATCCAATTTGTTGAGTAGAGTGTTGGAGGCTATTTTGTAAATGACATCACCGAAGTCGAGGATTGGTAGGATGGTCAGTTTTACGAGGGTATGTTTGGCAGCATGAGTGAAGGATGCTGTGTTGCGAAATAGGAAGCCGATTCTAGATTTAATTTTGGATTGGAGATGCTTAATGTGGGTCTGGAAGGAGAGTTTACAGTCTAACCAGACACCTAGGTGTTTGTAGTTGTCCACATATTCTAGGTCAGAACCGTCCAGAGTAGTGATGCTGGACGGGCGGGCAGGTGTGGGCAGCGATCGGTTGAAGAGCATGCATATAGTTTTACTTGCATTTAAGAGCAGTTGGAGGCCATGGAAGGAGAGTTGTATGGCATTGAAGCTCGTCTGGAGGTTAGTTAGCACAGTGTCCAAAGAAGGGCCAGAGGTATACAGAATGGTGTTGTCTGCGTAGAGGTGGATCAGAGAATCACCAGCAGCAGGAGCGACATTATTAATGTATACAGAGAAGAGAGTCGGCCCAAGAATTGAACCCTGTGGCACCCCCATAGAGACTGCCAGAGGTCCGAACAACAGGCCCTCCGATTTGACACACTGAACTCTATCAGAGAAGTATATAAAAGGCGAGGCAGTCATTTGAGAAACCAAGGCTGTTGAGTGTGCCGATAAGAATGTGGTGATTGACAGAGTCGAAAGCCTTGGCCAGGTCGATGAATACGGCTGCACATTATTATCTCTTATCGATGGCGCTTATGATATCGTTTAGGACCTTGAGCGTGGCTGAGGTGCACCCATGACCACCTCAGAAGCCAGATTGCATAGCGGAGAAGATACGGTGGGATTCGAAATGGTAGGTGATCTGTTTGTTAACTTTGCTTTCGAAGACCTTAGAAAGGCAGGGTAGGATAGATATAGGTCTGTAGCAGTTTGGGTCTAGAGTGTCTCCCCCTTTGAAGAAGGGGATGACCGCGGCAGCTTTCCAATCTTTGGGGATCTCAGACGATACGAAAGAGAGGTTGAACAGGCTAGTAATAGGGGTTGCAACAATTTTGGCAGATAATTTTAGAAAGAGAGGGTCCAGATTGTCAAGCTCGGCTGATTTGTAGGGGTCCAGATTTTGCAGCTCTTTCAGAACATCAGCTATCTGGATTTGGGTGAAGGAGAAATGGGGAAGGCTTGAGCGAGTTGCTGTGGGGGGTGCAGGGCAGTTGACCGGGGTAGGGGTAGCCAGGGGAAAGCATGGCCAGCCGTAGAAAAATGCTTCTTGAAATTCTCAATTATCGTGGATGTATCGGTGGTGACAGTGTTTCCTAGCCTCAGTGCAGTGGGCACCTGGGAGGAGGTGCTCTTATTCTCCATGGACTTTACAGTGTCCCAGAACTTTTTTGAGTTTGTGCTACAGGATGCAAATTTCTGTTTGAAAAAGCTAGCCTTAGCTTTCCTAACTGCTTGTGTATATTGGTTCTTATCTTCCCTGAAAAGTTGCATATCACGGGGGCTATTTGATGCTAATGCAGTACGCCACAGGATGTTTTTGTGCTGGTCAAGGGCAGTCAGGTCTGTAGTGAACCAAGGGCTGGAGTGAACCAAGGGCTATATCTGTTCCTGGTTCTACATTTTTTGAATGGGGCATGCTTATTTAAGATGGTGTGGAAGGCACTTTTAAAGAATAACCAGGCATCCTCTACTGACGGGATGAGGTCAATATCCTTCCAGGATACCCGGGCCAGGTCGATTAGAAAGGCCTGCTCGCTGAAGTGTTTTAGGGAGCGTTTGACAGTGATGAGGGGTGGTCGTTTGACCGCAGACCCATTACGGATGCAGGCAATGAGGCAGTGATCGCTGAGATCTTGGTTGAAGACAGCAGAGGTGTATTTGGAGGGCAAGTTGCTTAGGATGATATCTTTGAGGGTGCCCGTGTTTATGGATTTGGGGTTGTACCTGGTAGGTTCATTGATAATTTGTGTGAGATTGAGGGCATCAAGCTTAGATTGTAGGATGGCCGGGGTGTTAAGCATGTCCCAGTTTAGGTCACCTAACAGCACAAGCTCTGAAGATAGATGGGGGGCAATCAATTCACCAATGGTGTCCAGGGCACAGCTGGGGGCAGAGGGTGGTCTATAGCAACCATAGTACTGTAGGCTACACAGATACAAAGGTTTATCATTGTTTGACCTTGTGTTTATGTAAATAGGTCCCAGCTGCAAACACCATGCTGGAAAGTGCATGAGTGTATAGCTACAACAGAGAAACATGGCAGCTGGAATAGGCTTGCCTCCAATCTACAAACGATCTACACAGTATGTTGGGGGACATGATGCTCAGTGCTGCAGATATCAAACATCCCATGAAGAATGTAAGCCCAAGGATAATTTTCACCATCCCAAATAATGTGGAATATCTCAAGACGGGAGATACAGGGAATATTCTCTCTCTCTCTGGCTGACATTATGATTTGGCAGTAAGGTGGAAATATCATACTTTCTGTAGGTGTTTCAGTGGCCCATGAAGCAAATTTGAGCCCTCTACCTTAGCCTTCAGCTGTGTTACCTAGTAAGATCTCATCTATTGATTAACAGCTAACTCCAGCTCATACAAATCTATCATCATCTCTATTACCTATGTGAGGTTATGTGGAGGATGATATTGACATAGTCCATGCAGTTATGTAGTGGACAAAAGATGATTGAGACCTATGAATACCCAAATATCAAAGGGGATATGCATTAATTGTATCTATAAATGGACCTTTACAGTACAACAAACATTTTTTTTAAGTAAATAGGAATGACCCAATGTGTGATTGGTCTTGGGATGAATTTCATGTCATACAAGGTATTAATAAAAAATCCTAGCTGGAGCACTGAGAAGAGGAGGCCGTGCCAACAACAATTAGGCCTGCCTGGAAAAGGAGACAATCTATGTCAGATGCAGCCCATGCCTGTTAATAGAGGTCAATTGATATTTTCCCTCTTTCTCTGTGAGCTGTAGACCCCTCTGCTCTCCACATACCAATCAAGACCAGCATAGGCCTATCAGCATCACGTTTGCATTTAACGCCAAACGTGCCTTTGAGTTAGTTAATCTTATACATGTTAGGAAACCCTTTAATGTGCTGTATGTAAGTGTGGGGGGGATGGGGGGGGGGCAGCCTCAGTGTTTGAGATGGGTGACAGGCGGCCATATCCTGGAGGATGGGTCTATCTCAGTGTGAGATGAGACCATATACCCTGAGTGTACAAAACACCTGCTCTTTCCACGACTGCTCTTTCCCCTATTACAGGGGCTGAGTCACTGGCTTACTGGTGCTCTTCCATGCTGTCCCTAGGAGGGGTGCGTCACTTGAGTGGGTTGAGTCACTGATGTGGTCTTCCTGTCTGGGTTGGCCCCCCCTTGGGTTGTGCCGTGGCGGAGATCTTTGTGGGCTATACTCGGCCTTGTCTCAGGATGGTAAGTTGGTGGTTGAAGCTATCCCTCTAGTGGTGTGGGGGCTGTGCTTTGGCAAAGTGGGTGGGGTTATATCCTGCCTGTTTGGTGCTGTCCGGGGGTATCATCGGATGGGGCAACAGTGTCTCCTAACCCCTCCTGTCTCAGCCTCCAGTATTTATGCTGCAGTAGTTTATGTGTCGGGGGGCTAGGGTCAGTCTGTTATATCTGGAGTATTTCTCCTGTCTTATCCGGTGTTCTGTGTGAATTTAAGTATGCTCTCTCTAATTCTCTCTTTCTCTCTCTTGGAGGACCTGAGCCCTAGGACCATGCCTCAGGACTACCTGGCATGATGACTCCTTATTGTCCCCAGTCCACCTGGCCGTGCTGCTGCTCCAGTTTCAACTATTCTGCCTGCGGCTATGGAACCCTGACCTGTTCACTGTGATTACTATTATTTGACCATGCTGGTCATTTATGAACATTTGAACATCTTGGCCATGTTCTGTTATAATCTCCACCCGGCACAGTCAGAAGAGGACTGGCCACCCCTCATAGCCTGGTTCCTCTCTAGGTTTCTTCCTAGGTTTTGGCCTTTCTAGGGAGTTTTTCCTAGCCACCGTGCTTCTACACCTGCATTGCTTGCTGTTTGGGGTTTTAGGCTGGGTTTCTGTACAGCACTTTGATATATCAGCTGATGTAAGAAGGGCTATATAAATACATTTGATTTGATTTTGATGACATAGACTGACCGGGTGAATCCAGGTGAAAGCTATGATCCCTTATTGATGGCACCTGTTAAATCCACTTCAATCTATGTAGATGATTTGAGACATGGATTGTGTACATGTGCCATTCAGAGGGTGAATGGGCAAGACAAAATATTTAAGTGCTTTTGAATGGGGTATGCCGCTTGCTTGGTGGTACCCCTTG
Organism: Salmo trutta; assembly: GCF_901001165.1. Taxonomy (NCBI): domain Eukaryota; kingdom Metazoa; phylum Chordata; class Actinopteri; order Salmoniformes; family Salmonidae; genus Salmo; species Salmo trutta. The sequence goes on along the minus strand of NC_042970.1, from coordinate 26,159,874 downwards.
CTTAGTGATGTTGCAGACTCAGGGGCCTTTCAGAACAGGTATATATATATTTACAGTTGAAGTCGGAAGTTTACATACACCTTAGTCAAATACATTTAAACACATTTTTCATAATTCCTGACATTTAATCCCAGTAAAAATTCCCTGTTTTAGCTCAGTTAGGATTACCACTTTATTTTAAGAATGTGAAATGTCAGAATAATAGTAGAGAGAATGATTTATTTCAGCTTTTATTTCTTTCATCACATTCCCAGTGGGTCATTAGTTTACATACACTCAATTAGTATTTGGTAGTATTGCCTTTAAATGGATTAACTTGGGTCAAATGTTTCGGGTAGCCTTCCACAAGCTTCCCACAATAAGTTGGGTTGAATTTTGGCCCATTCCTCCTGACAGATCTGGTGTAACTGAGTCAGGTTTGTAGGCCTCCTTGCTCACACACACTTTTTCAGTTCTGCCCACACATTTTCTATTGGATTGAGGTCAGGGCTTTGTGATGGCCACTCCAATACCTTGACTTTGTTGTCCTTAAGCCATTTTGCCACAACTTTGGAAGTATGCTTGGGGTCATTGTCCATTTGGAAGACTCATTTGTGACCAAGCTTTAACTTCCTGACTGATGTCTTGAGATGTTGCTTCAATATATCCACATAATTATCCATCCTCATGATGCCATCTATTTTGTGAAGTGCACCAGTCCCTCCTGCAGCAAAGCACCCCCACAACATAATGTTGCCACCCCCATGCTTCACGGTTGCAAGCATCCCCCTTTTTCCTCCAAATATAACGATGGTCGTTATGGACAAAAAGTTATATTTTTGTTTCATCAGACCAGAGGACATTTCTCCAAAAAGTACGATCTTTGTCCCCATGTGCAGTTGCGAACCGTAGTCTGGCTTTTTTATGGCAGTTTTGGAGCAGTGGCTTCTTCCTTGCTGAGCGGCCTTTCAGGTTATGTCGATATAGGACTCGTTTTAGTGTTGATATAGATACTTTTGTGCCTGTTTCCTCCAGCATCTTCACAAGGTCTTTTGCTGTTGTTCTGGGATTGATTTGCACTTTTCGCAACAAAGTGCGTTCATCTCTAGGAGACAGAACGCGTCTCCTTCCTGAGCGGTATGACAGCTGAGTGGTCCCATGGTGTTTATACTTGCATACTATTGTTTGTACAGATGAACGTGGTACCTTCAGGCGTTTGGAAATTGCTCCCAAGGATGAACCAGACTTGTGGAGGTCTACAATCTTTTTCTGAGGTCTTGGCTGATTTCTTTTGATTTTCCCATGATGTCAAGCAAAGAGGCACTGAGTTTGAAGGTAGACTTTGAAATACATCCACAGGTACACCTCCAATTGACTCAAATGATGTCAATTAGCCTATCAGAAGCTTCTACATCCATGACATCATTTTCTGGAATTTTCCAAGTTGTTTAAAGGCAGTCAACTTAGTGTATGTAAACTTCTGACCCACTGGAATTGTGATACAATGAATTATAAACAATTGTTGGAGAAATTACTTGTTTCATGCACACAGTAGATGTCCTAACCGACTTGCCAAAACTATAGTTTGTTAACAAGAAATTTGTAGAGTGGTTGAAAAATGAGTTTTAATGACTCCAACCTAAGTGTATGTAAACTTCCGACTTCAACTGTATATATATATATATATATATATATATATATATATATACTGAGATCATGTGACAGATCATGTGACACTTAGATTGCACACAGGTGAATTTTATTTAACTAATTATGTTACTTCAGATGGTAATTGCTTGCACCAGATCTTATTTAGGGGCTTCATAGCAAAGGGGGTGAATACATATGCACGCATCATTTTTCTGTTTTATATTTTTTTGAATTTTTTGAAACAAGTAATTGTTTTCATTTCACTTCACCAATATGGACTATTTTGTGTATGTCCATTACATGAAATCCAAATAAAAATCCATTTAAATTACAGGTTGTAATGCAACAAAATAGGAGAAACGCCAAGGGTGATGAATACTTTTGCAAAGCACTGTATCAGATAAAAAGGTGCACCGAACGTTTCAAATCCAACATTATGAATAAACCATGACAGAGTATGAGACTCCATGGCCACATAGTCCCAATCGTATGGTCAGTGTATTCATCGGTTAGATAGGGGTCATTCAGAGTATACTGTCTTGTGTGGTCTCCATGAGAGCGAGCGAGAGAGAGAGAGAGAGAGAGAGGGAGAGAGAGAGAGAGACAGACAGGAAGGGGGGGCAGCCCGGGGAGAGGGCTGGTCTTGGGGGGGGAGAGTTTGGGTTCAGTTGTCCTGGGATCAGACTGTCTCTGACCTTGTGATCTTCAAAGTTTCCTTTGACGCAGGGAGAACCACATCATCTGACCAATTACCCAGACATACACACTCACTGATGCACATTCACGCTCACACACATGCGTACGCACACACACAAGTACACACCAGTACACACACACACCTACACACACACACACACACACACGCACACACACACACACACACGCACACACACACACACACACACACACACACACACACACACACACACACACACACACACACACACACACACACACACACACGCGTCTACAATTTAATAGAAAGATACATTTTTGTTTCCCTGGCAACAGCATGGTGGCATTCATAAATCAGTAAGGTATCCTCTCCTACAAAGCTTATAAAAATATTATACAAGGGGTGGGTCTAATTTTGGATTCTGATTGGTTAAAACTGCATTCCAGCCAGAGTCTATTCCACAAGTTACCACCGCTAAATCTATGGTGGTTAGATGAAATGCCTATTCACTCTGTTCCATCTGACTGCGCAAACCACTGTCTCATCAGCCGAGCCACGCAAATCAATTATTAGAAAAGTAGAAAGTGTTTAGAGCATCTGCAGTCATTGATTACAATCTGAAATCAATTGTTGTGAAAATAAAGAACCCAGCTGATTGACGTTTTCCTGTATACTTGTTTTATTGAGTCAAACATCCAACCACACATCTTACAAAAGAAAAGAAAACCGTCAGGACATTGACACCATGGCACACTGTTTTACACAAGATCATTCTATTAGAGGTTCATTTTCACCCAACATATAAACATACGCTTTTACAAAAATTAAATGCATACTGTTTACTAAAATGTGTAGAAAATAAAAACAACACTAATAAATTAGGCATCTAATAAATAGTATATATCATTCAATGGTTCATGTACAAAGCTGAAGTAAGATTGTGTTAATAGTTATCTCATACAATATTTCTTCAGACAGGAAATCAGACAAAATAAAGGCAGGTGTGTAGATGCACAACTACCGAAACTAGTCATATTCCTCTATAAGTAGTAACTAACATAACATATTTTATATATTTGGGTCCTTTACTATTTGTTGTATTTACATTATAAGTATTGTGGCCATTTTAGAAAATTATTCTGTGCAGTGATGGATTTCTACAACTGTTTTATGCATATATCCTGTGTTAATAAATGTGTTTATAAAATGCCCAAATATAATTGTCAAACTATACACACAAAGTACACTGCATCTGATTTCAGTCCGTAAGTGCATCTTTTGCTCTCCATCACAAGGTTGGAGTTCAATCAGGCATATCTAAAGGACGGCCAAGTCTTGTGCCTACATTGATCCTGCCATTTGATGACTTAGGGCGACTTACAGTCAATGAGTTTGCGGTGTCTAACCGACACATTGTTGGTGGAGAAGACAAAGAGTCCCATATAATTTCAAAGACACAAACTCAGCATGGATTGACTACAATGGATATTGCTTGTGAAGTTCTGTTCGGGTCAAGGTCCATTACTAAAACTATTTAGACCACTTTAAAAACGTATTCACTTTGAAATGGCCAGATTAGGTTATATTTGATTGTAAAACATATTCTGCCAACCTTATGACCTCAAATAACATAGATCTGTGAATGTAGAGATGTACTAGTTAAACAAAAACAATGATATCAAGTAATCCAACAGTAGCTCTTCAGTCTTTTATCAGTAACATAAGGTTCCATATTTTGTAAAACATTTTGAGCCAAGCTCCAACTACTATTATGGAAGATTTTCAGTAACAAAACAACCAATATTGTGGATGGTAAAGTGCTGCTAAAAAGAAAACTTTTCTCAAAACGTTTTATTAGAGAATGGAAAACTTCTTATAGTGGCACAGCAGTCAAAGACAGGAACCGCTTACATCAAGAGATGCTGTTGGCTATATCAGCTGACTATACGGGATTGTCAGCTATGCGTCACAAAGCTAAGTTGAACAAGGAAGCAGCCCCTACAGTGCTGAACTATGCCAAAGGCATTGTGGAGTTACAATAATGAAAAGCACCCAAAAAGAAAGTCACCACTTTTCAAGGAACATGGAGCATTAGTCGGGAGTTTGACCCCGAAGGGTCTAAAAGCACTTTCAGGATGAAGCAGACCTCAGTAAGGCTGGAAGCCACATTACATTTGGTTACTGTTTGAAAAGAAGCCTCCTTTTCTGTCAAAGGCACATGATCAAAGAACAACTTACAGTCTTGTGAACTGCTAGAAGGCTCTACTGGGAGTGTACTCTTTGTATGATTTTGGACCAGGCGTTTAAACTCAAAGTTGTGAGGGACTTCAGTTACGTTTTAGAGGTGGGGGGGTTGTAAGTCAGATTTGGGTATATTTTACATCTATATTAGTCTGCAGTGAAATGGGCTGATGTTGTTTTTCAACTGAGTATAGTTTGCTATACAAAAAAGAAGATGAGTGATTCTAATGATCAAATCTACTGTCATATTCAAGGTTCCAACTAACAACACTAGTGTCAGAGTAGAAATGTCTGAAATAGTCCCATGATTTCATAGTGTAAAATTCATGCTCATGGGTATTGCTTGGGAATTAAATATAAAATGTATGCATACAGTAACTTATAACAGCTGGCTTATTTTTTAACTGTGTCTTTAAACTAAGACATAAACATACAAAATTATCTTTATGGTTTTATTTATTTTTCCTTAAGAAATACATTTGTAAAAAATAATTAAAAGCCTATCCGGTGAGAGATTAAAAGTGAGTTGGTAAAAACATATTTACATGGCATGCAATGCCTTGAGGGTCTTCAATGAAAATAATTGAGACCTGCATAAAAGGCAGAAACCGACAAAATGAGAAAGATAACAGACAAAGGAAGAAAAATAAAGTAAAAGTAACACAGGATTTTACTGTTTTCTGATATAAAATTTGAAGTTAATCGAAAATACCACCTTTTCCTTCTATCTACCATGCCAACCCACCCCCTTACACCCAGGTTCCTGCCCCAAACTTTTTGTTGTGATGAGAAGAGAAGGAGCGCTTGAGACTTTGAGACAGAGGATCGGGGCATCTGTTCTGTTTGGTGAACATACCTGAAATGTGATGGCAGCCAGTGTGTCAGTTTAGTAGTCAGTTTGCACACAGTCAGTGAGTGGGCTACTCTGGTCCCCTCGGGTTGGGGTGGTGAAGGAGGGTTCATAGCCAGGCCTCAGCAGGGTGTGTGGGACGAGAGGAGAGGGGAGGGACAGGTGCTCAGAGCTGAGAGTCAGCCCCCAGGCTGTTGAGCTCCTCCGGCGAGTGCTTCTCTCCCCCAGTGCCAGCCGACTGGCGGAACCCGGCCGAGATCTCGTCAAATGTCCGGCCCTTGGTCTCAGGCACCTTGAAGTAGGTGAAGATGAAGAAGCTGATCAGCAGTATGGTGAAGATGACAAAGACATAAGGGCCACACAACTCCTGTAGGGCGAGACGGAGAAAAGAAGGAGAGAGAACATTGAAGATCATGTTCATTAAGCAGTGGGCTCCAAACAAACACGTCTTCAAACTAACAGTTCACATACAGTATATCAAGATTAGGGTTGCAAAGGGTGGGTATATTACTGGAAACTTTCTAAGTTTACCAGTTTTAGATTTTTACAGGTGTCTGTAATTATCTCTGGCCCTTGGTGCGACCTTATCACATGTAATATATATGAAATAATTAAATAAGATGATTTTAAAATAAACATTAGAATGACAAATCTGTAAAACATTATCCTAAATTATCTTCAACTTAGTGAATACCATTGATGTTTAATATGAGGGTTTCAGCAAATATCCTTTATTAATTCTTAACACACTTCTATTTATTTTAGTATGTCAACATTTATTCGTTGTCAGTGTTTTGGCATCAAACTGGTGGCAGCTGTGAACAGAGTCAATGTTTGGAAGAGTTGCAGAGTTAATGGAAAATAATGCCATTGTTGATTAGATGCTTTTTTCATTAATTAGGTTATGTTCTCTTGAACCATAGGGTCTATGTATTAGAAACTCATGGACAATATGGACACAGATATAACAAATTCATACTATATATATGATTAATTTTTTAAAGTTATTAAAGTATAAATTACAAAATTTACAATAGATTGCCATCAATTTTCTGTTAATTACCAAAACTAATGAAGATTCCAGTAACTTTCGTAAAATACCGGTAGCTTTGCAACCCTAATCGAGATGAGTATGTCAACAACATCTACCATGATAAGCATCAGTGACTAACAAGGCTGTGCTCAGTGCTTACCTCTACATACTGGAAGGCCATGCCCACTATGAAGTTGGCGGTCCAGTTAGAGAAGCCAGCCACAGCGAAGGCCGAGGGCCGGGGTCCTTGGGAGAACAGCTCAGCCACGATGAACCAGGGGATGGGACCCGGGCCAATCTCAAAGAATGCCACAAAGGCAAAGATGGCCACGATGCTCACGTAGGACATCCACGGCAGCTGTTCCTGATGGAGGACAAACAGACAGCAGGGGGTTAAACTACTGGTATTCATTCAACATATTATACTTACAGGACGTGTATCAATAAACCAAGTGTTTTTCCTCATTCATTCCTTATGAGAGCTGCTAGCCTTATGTGAAGTGTGCTGTAGTTAGTCTACGTACCAGCAGAGCCAGAGCGATGGTCATCAGAACGGCAGCGCCTGCCATTCCCATCAGCCCCAGCAAGTGGAGAGACCTGCGTCCGGCGCGCTCCACCACAAACAACTGAGAGGAGAGAGGGTTGAGTTACACTGTCCAACCACTAATGTGGTACATCATGTGCACCATAAATGCCACATACACATCTGCCACAGTTACTCACCGACACCACAGTGAAGGCTGTGTTGACCACACCGGCACCAATTGTAGCATAAACAGGCTGAGCAACTCCGGCCTTCTCAAAGATACGGGTAGAGTAGTAGAAAACCTGCAGGACACCAACAGCACAGTTTAGAGTTGCAAAATAGGTAGTATACTGTATGTCAGGGATCATCAATTAGATTCAGCCGAGGGACATTTTTTCTTGAGCAGATGGTCGGTGGGCTGGAACAAAATTACAAATAATTTGTAGACTACAAATTGACTGCAAGAAGCCCAAACAGATATAATATTTGACAAAAACATCATCACTTTAAAGCAGTTGTAAATGATCACGTGTCTCTCTATTATGCGTGGGAATACTTGGGAACAAACTTGGAGCTAATTTCCTGGTGTTATTATAGTCTTCTATGTTGAACAATAACAAATAAAAAAAACTTGTGGGGCTAAATAAAACTACCAAATCTGGGGCACCCTGCTGTATGTGTTTGGGGTGAGAAGTGTATGAGAGGTGACTCACAGCGTTGATGCCAGACAGCTGCTGGGAGAGCTGAAGCATGATAGCGATGAAGATGGGTTGGCGGTAGAGTGGCGAACGGAACAGCTCAAGGATGGTCACCTTCTTCTCCCTCATCATCTGCCTGGCCTCCTCCTTCATCTCCTGCATGTCTGCACTCACGTCTGTGGTCCCACGCAGTTTCTTCAGGACTGACAGAGACAGAGCGAGAATGGAGGTTACATTACAGTCTGCTAGGGCTGGGTCACTCCATACCAGATCAATTCAGGCAATTCGAGGGATGAATTTAAATTAAACACATTTATTGAAACATGGCCCTTTTAGATAATTTTCAACTCATTCAAACTGACAGAACTGACATTGGCTGAATTGATGACATTAAGTGTATGAATGTGTGTTTGTGTATAAATGTACTCTACACACCAGTCTTGGCCTTGTTCTCCTCGTTACGGTTGATGAGGAGGAAGCGGGGGCTCTCGGGGCAGAAGGGCAGCAGTGCACACTGCATTAGGGCTGGGATGAAAGTGAAGCCCAGCAGGAAGGGCCACAGAGATGCGTTTCCCATTAAGGCCTCCATGCCAAACACCTGAACCACAACACATAGTTAGACCACCATCAGATTATCATGTAGCACAGCTCTCAAAGAGAGTCCTTTGGAAAAGCATACAAGTCATCCATTATTCTCCATACGATATCCCTGTGCCCATTGGCACTGACCTGTGCCATCAGGATGCCTGTGACGATGCCTAGCTGGTGGAGGGTGCCCAGGGCTCCTCGGAGGGCAGTGGGGGCCACCTCACCCACGTACATCGGCACAAAGCCAGTGGAGAGGCCAGAGTAGAGGCCCACCACGAAGCGCCCGATGATCAGCATCTCCCACGAGCCACCCATCTTAGAGAAGCCCATGAGAGCAGCGGAGACAAAGGCCAGCACGTTGGCCATGAGCATGGAGTTCCTCCTGTTGACACCACAGAAATAGTCATGTCAATTACAGTCCACTTACTTACAGACATTTACATATCACACATGTACTATCATCTCACATAACACCGTTGTAAATAAACATTGTGAAGTGTTGTATTTACCTGCCAAAGCGGTTGACGAACAGGCCCACGGAGAAGGAGCCGAAGATGCCGCCGACAGAGAAGATGGCGACGGAGATGGACCACAGGGTGGTGAGGGAGGTCTTGGCGATGGGCTCCTGGTACCGGTCGAACCATGTTTCGTTGAGAAACCTCTCAATAACCTAGCAGAGCAGGAGAGAAAACAACACCAGCTCACAACACTGCCAGAGACAGAAATCACAGTCAAATGTACCATACAGTAATGTAAGAGACAGTAAAAAAAGGTGTTTCCTTGTCCTCATTGCCATTGGCCAGGTGGCTGCTGTTTTGATGTATGGCCAGTAGATGGAGGTAGAGGATTGCATTTCAGGTTTTCCAGCAACAAGGACATTTGTGGGAGAGTGAGGTGTCGGGTTTCAGCCCCTTCTCCCACAGTGACTCACTGTTGATAAACATACATATGTCTGATCAGCTTGTGATGGAAGTTAAGTGGTACAGGCTGGGAGGAACGTCCCCTCCCCCCATGTCTCTGCCGTGGCACACTGACAACTGTCATATGTCTAGGACTCCCTCTATCTAGCACTTCTAGTACTCGGCACTGAGCCCTGCCCCCTCCTGTCCTCCTCTCCCAAATATCACTGCTGGCTTCTGTCATGTGCTTTGCTGATAGATTATACAATATACCCTTTACCAATACTTATATAATGCTGAGTGATTGATATAGAACTGTTAATGTATTTTATAGGTCAGGAGAGGTAAGCTGGGTATGCTGTTCAAGATATGGTATAGCCCAACACTGTCAATATAGTTCCATAAAATAAATATTCTTACAGATAGAGAATGGCAAGTCTACCCTTCATTTCATATTCTTGATTTCTCTGAATAGGCTTGTGTCTGACTCAAGACCTAGCATGCACCTGGCCACAATGAAAAAAACTGTCCATTCATGACCGGTGACCCTGTACTGATTAAAACATTACTGTCTCTGTGGACTCCTGGCCTGGCAATGCGGAGGCATTCAGGTCCGTCTGTCTGTGCTACAAGGGGCCCAATTTGGAGCCGGCAGGCAGGGTGGAGAAGCAGACCAGGGCACTTGAGAGACACCAAATCTAATCAGTGCTACATTCTTTAGAGCGAAAGGGCTGCATCACACCGGAGAGAGAGACAGAGATTTGGGCTGGGGGTTATTAAGGGTCTCCATATAAACAGAGTGTACAAAACATTAGGAACACCTGCTCTTTCCATGACATAGACTGAACAGGTGAATCGAAGTGAAAGCTATGATCCCTTATTCAGTCAGTCTAGATCAGTGGTCACCAACCTTTTCTGAGTCAAGATCACTTTCGCAGTCAGAAAGCAAGCTGAGATCTACTGCTCAGATTTCTTTTTTTACATTAACCTCACACAAACAGTTTTGTAGGAATGAGGTTTGGGCAGTAGGCCTAACACATTATCACAGCATATGGGCTATATCATTGGCCTGCTAATATTGTTAATCAGACAATATTTTATTTCAAAACTCGAGCTTTGATAACGAAATAGATCAGTTGGTTTAACACTTGTGAGGCACTGTGGAGCATGAATTGAAATACTGAGCTTTTTTATTTTACTGGACTGATGGTACCTGCATCTGATGGTCAACGAGGTCAAATCATGACGTCAGGGATCTTCAGGTAGAAAAGTCAGAGCTCTAGAAAGATGCCTGAGTTTCCGACTGATTTGGAATCCTGAGTTGGATGACCGTTCAAAACTATTTTTCCCAACCGCCTCTCACGGTCCCTGCTCTCTCATTCCTTTGCTCTGTTGAAACTGATCGCGAAACTCGAGTCGCACCGCATCTGCCTCATGCACAAATCCATGTTATTCCTATGACCAGAGAAAGTTAAATATTCCTTAATATTAAAATCGACACGACGAGCTGCTAATAATATTAAAACGCAGGGCTATCGATACTTGGCCACTCATTCATTGCAGCTGCAGTCCGAGCGGAGGTACGGAGAAGTGCGTTTTGTAATAGTGTAGAATAGTGACATCAGTTGTTAGAGCAGCTTACAGATCATTGCACCTGTACACAGCCCATCTATAAATAGCCCACCCAACTACCTCATCCCCATATTGTTTTTTGTTGTTGTTGCTCCTTTGCACCCAAGTATCTCTACTCGTACATCATCATCTGCACATCTATCACTCCAGTGTTAATGCTCAATTGTAATTATTTCACCACTATGGCCTATTTATTGCCTTACCTCCCTAATCTTACTACATTTGCACACACTGTATATAGATTTTTAGACTGTACGTTTGTTTATCCCATGTGTAACTCTGTGTTGTTTGTGTCGCACTGCTTTGCTTTATCTTGGCCAGGTCGCAGTTGTAAATGAGAACTTGTTCTCAACTGGCCTACCTGGTTAAATAAAGGTGAAATAAAAAAACTGTGACAGTGCTGAATATAAACTTAAACATGACCTCACTCATAAAAACAGCATCTCTTTGCAATATTCGTTGACAGTCTCTCTGTGGTCATGGTTTTAAAAGTTATTAAATTGCGATCGACCGGTTGGCGACCACTGGTCTAGATGAAGAGGAGGAGGCAGGTTAAAGAAGGATTTTTAAGCCTTAAGACACTTGAAACATGGATTGTGTATGTGTGCCATTCAGAGGGTAAATGGGCAAGACAAAATATTTAAGTGCCTTTGAACAGGGTATGGTAGTAGTGTGTCAAGAACTGCAACGCTGCTGGGTTGTTCACGCTCAACAGTTTCCCATGTGTACCAAGAATGGTCCACCACCCAAAGGACATCCAGCCAACTTGACACAACTGTGGGAAGCATTGGCGTCAACGCTTTTGACACCTTGGTTTACACTGGCCCAGTGTCTGAATGACAGCAAACCTCTACATATCCACCTCCTTCTCACCACTGCCCCCCTTGACCACTCTTACAGGAGGGGCACCCCACCTCTACACCTCAGCTAGGCTTATACTTACAACTAGATCATCTGGTCCTACAATCACATTTTAATTATGCACCGCTGGGGGGTTTAACCAATCAGAATGTCTACCGGTCAGTAATAAACAGGTATCAAAGTATTATTTTCTACCCTATTGTGTACAGATGTATGATCTTAATTTGATCACTCTTTTGTTGCTGAGAATTTTCCTGAACATCAGGAATTGCACACTTGTAGTGTATTTGAGTTTTAAAAAGGCTTCTAAAGTTTGTCTTTGTCACCTTGAAATTTCAGACTTGATTTGCCCAAACAAAAAATATATAAATTCCTACAAAAATGTACATTATAATCCACAAAATAATTCACATTTCCTGTTACTGTAGGATTATTTTTCTGCTGTAGTAAACTGGCTCAAATTAAGATCCTACATCTGTAGCCTACTATTCTATTCACAAAACAGTGCTGGCTCCCAAACATCAATTGAAGCGCTTGGTAGGTATGACAGGTAGGTACTGAAAGACAAATGAGTGTGTGTGATGGAGCAATAAGTGGTCTCCTGAGAAAGGAACATCAGGACAGGAGACAGCTGGGACTGTAGCCCCTCATATATCAAAAGTAATGGAGAGGGCAGGTGTCCCATGTATTCAGGCAACAATGCACCTGGAACTATGAGCCGAGCTGCCACAAGGCTTGTTCAGACAAAGACCAATACTGTGTGGATTAGCCCTTTCACCTAAATAACAAATAACACTGAAACATGCATGAGAGCACCAGCTGCACGGGAAGACTGTGTAATCACGATCTCCGCAGCCGATGTAAGATCTTTAGACAGGTCAACATTCACAAGGCCACAGATGGATTACCAGGACGTGTACTGCGAGCATGCGCTGACCAACTGGCAAGTGTCTTCACTGACATTTTCAACCTCTCCCTGTCCGAGTCTAATACCAACATGTTTTGAGCAGACCACCATAGTGCCTGTGCCCAAGAACACTAAGGTAACCTGCCTAAATGACTACCGACCCGTAGCACTCACGTCTGTAGCCATGAAGTGCTTTGAAAGGCTGGTCATGGCTCACATCAACACCATCATCCCAGAAACCCTAGACCCACTCCAATTTTCATACTGCCCAAACAGATCCACAGATGATATAATTTCTTTGCACTCCACACTGCCCTTTCCCACCTGGACAAAAGGAACACCTATGTGAGAATGCTATTCATTGACTACAGCTCAGTGTTCAACACCATTGTGCCCTCAAAGCTCATCAATAAGCTAAGGACCCTGGGACTAAACACCTCCCTCTGCAACTAGATCCTAGACTTCCTGACGGGCCGCCCCCAGGTGGTAAGGGTAGGTAACAACATATCCGCCACGCTAATCCTCAACACAGGGGCCCCTCAGGGGTGCGTGCTCAGACCCCTCCTGTACTTCCTCTTCACTCATGACTGCACGGCCAGGCACGACTCCAACACCATCATTAAATTTGCCGATGACACAACAGTGGTAGGCCTGATCACCGACAACAACGAGACAGCCTATAGGGAGGAGGTCAGAGACCTGGCCGTGTGGTACCAGGACAACAACCTCTCCCTCAGCGTTATCAAGAGAAAGGAGATGATTGTGGACTACAGGAAAAAAAGGACAGAGCACGCCCCCATCTCATCGACGGGACTGCAGTGGAGCAGGTTGAGAGCTTCAAGTTCCTTGGTGTCCACACCACCAACAAACTAACATGGTCCAAGCACACCACGACAGTCGTGAAGCGGGCACGACAAAACCTAATCTCCTTCAGGAGACTGAAAAGATTTGGCATGGGTCCTCAAATCCTCAAAACGTTCTACAGCTGTACCATCGAGAGCATCCTGACTGGTTGCATCACTGCCTGGTATGGCAGCTGCTCGGCCTCCGACGGCAAGGCACTACAGAGGGTAGTGTGAACGGCCCAGTACATCACTAAGGTCAAGCTTGCTGCCATCCAGGACCTCTATACCAGGCGGTGTCAGAGGAAGGCCCTAAAAATTGGTAAAGACTCCAGACACCCTAGACATAGACTGTTCTCTTTGCTACCACATGGCAAGCGGTACCGGAGCGCCAAGTCTAGGTCCAAGAGGCTTCTAAACAGCTTCTTCCCCAAGCCATAAGACTCCTGAACATCTAGTCAAATGGCTACCCAGACTATTCGCATTGACCCCCCCCCCCCCTCTCCACACCACTGCCACTCTTTGTTGTCATCTATGCATATTCACTTTAATTAACTCTACATGTACATAGTACCTCAACTAACCGGTGCCCCCGCACATTGACTCTGTACCAGCACCCACCTGTATATATTGTTATTTTTTACTGCTGCTCTTTAATTACTTGTTACTTTTATCTCTTATTCTTATCCGTATTTTTTGAAACTGCACTGTCGGTTAGGGGCTCGTAAGTAAGCATTTCACTGTAAGGTCTACAACTGTTGTATTCGATGCATGTGACTAATCAAATTTTAGTGGATCCACTTTCTCGAGAAACGTGAAGGAGTAGGGTCAAAGAAACACATTTTGTTTAAGTAAATGGAAAATAACTTAATTTAATTTTTGGAGACATGTCTCACTGAGAGCTCCTAAATGATGTTCCCTTTAGCGGAGTGAGTAGCACTCTCCTGGCTGTCTCCTCACCTACAATCTGAGCCCCATCGGGGAATGAAAACAGTCCTTTACACATCACAGAGGCCCTTTAATGGAGATTGCCTTGGACGAGATACTTGAGATATTATTAGCCCCGTTCTTTTCACGTGTTGCAGGGAACATCTTGACTGGCCAAGTAGACACAGGAGCAGTCTCGTCTGGGAAAAGGTGTTGGGGAGGATTCGAACACGGTGTCACTTGGATAAATATAGACAAGCCTTCCCCATTCAATTCCGATCAGACACATCAGCCCCACCTCCCCACCCAATCTCGTTCCCGTGGACTCACCTTCTGAGGTGCGTTGATGACACCCGTGTTGTAACCAAACTGCAGCGAGCCAATCACTGCTGTTCCCACCGTCAGCATCAACTGGAAGGTCACTTGCTGCATAGAGACAGGAGAGAAAGTCTGTTAGAAATCCCCTCTCTCCAAATCTCTGTACTGTATCAGAGCATGAAAAGAGCAGATTGGCGGTACTTGGAGTTGATATACTTATTGTCTTATGATTACAAATTTGTAGGCTAAGCTATCCTGTTGTTGCCATTCCATATAGCCTAGGCCTAGGCTAGATAGGCCTTAAGGCATATTTTGGTGAGAACCTCCTTGGCACACTGTACTGTAAAGGTTAATCAATTTAGTTGTACAATATCGATTGACTTTATCTTGTTCAACTAGTTTGACAAGTAATCACTATCAACACCCTGAAGACGGCATACAAAACATATTGATTGTCCCGTCATGACTCATGTCATTTGTATGGACTTCCTGTGTTGTTGATTAACTGCACACCAATCTAAGGAATTTGGGCCTGGTAATGCTTTAGTTCCTAAATAATTTTTTTCCTCCTCCGAAATGTAAAAAAACTTGCCTAACTTGAGCTGCAGTTTCTGTAGAACGGGCTAGTGTCCTACGTTGTGTAATAGGTGGTTGTAATGCCCCAAATGTGTGTGATAATGACATAACTTGCAAGAAGGTAACCTAGCCTCAGGCCAAGCACAGAGGACGAGGAATTCATCCTAAAACCGTCCACCTCAGGTGGTTGATTGTGGGCCTAAATATTTGTGCATTAGGACCACGTGTCCACACCCAGCCCTCTCAGGGGAGGGGTGATCTACCCTCAGTCATTGTCTGTGTTCCTGTTATTTCAAAAATTGTTTGATTGGCATAATCCCAGTGGAGCCCCAAGGAAGGCAGATATTTTCCTCTTGCCATCAAGTTAACACACACAGTCCTATTAGGCGAGCCATTATGCAGTGTGTCTGTGGCGTATTGTCAGTATTGTAGGCATATTGGGATTTAGTTTTTTTGTTGGTTACAATCGTGTGGAGAAGAGGTATGTGGGCTACTGGTAATGGGAGTTTTCCTCTGTTTAGGAGTTGTCTGTATCTGTGGTGATGTTTTGATAGTGACATGGCTGTTCTGACATAAGATTTAGCCTTAATGCTTTACACCAGTTGCTATGGAAGCTCAGATCCTTTTTCTTACTCATGTTGTGACTGATTCTAAACTTAAAGCCAGTGTAGTTATGACAAGGTCCTAAATGTCTGTAAAATGTGTGGGAAAGTGAACCATCCCAAAATGTATTTCTGCAAGGGAAAATATACCGTAGGCTATGTAACATTGTCACAAAAAAACCTCAACTGCATAAACTTGCATGATAGCCTATATGTGTTTCCTATTCATGGGATAAACTAGGCTATCTACATTTTAGTCCTTCGGCAGACGCTCTTAGGCAGAGCAACTTACAGCAGTAAGTTAGGCTCCCGAGTGGCGCAGCGGTCTAAGGCACTGCATCTCAGTGCTAGAAGTGTCATTACAGACCCTGGTTTGATCCCGGGCTGTATCACAACCGGCCGTGATTGGGAGTCCCATAAGGCGGCGCACAATTAGGTTAGGGGAGGGTTTGGCCGGGGTAGACCGTCATTGTAAAATAAGAATTTGTTCTTAACTGACTTGCCAGGTTAAATAAAATAGTGAGCATACATTTTCATACTGGTACCTCGTGGGAATCAAACCCACAACACTGCAAGCGCTATGCTCTATTGTACTGAGTTACATAGGACTATATGACATGGGATTATCTGACAGGGAAATGTTATTTATTTAAGGATCCTATTTAATAAAAAAGAAAATGCTGCTTTAAAGGGCACTAATGAACTAGGCCTACCTCCCCTAAAATATCTGTTGAGAACAAGTGCTCAAGGCTATTCTAAACAAAAGGGATGGCATTCCATTTTTGTTAATTCTGAGATTCTTGAAGAGGGTGGGAGCTACAAAGTGGGCTGTGTTTGGAAACACTCACTACACAGCAAGCTTAGTATAGCTCAGTAATAGAGACCTAAACAAGGGCAGGTCTGAAAGTGAGGTGGGGTAAGTGTAAGTCTGAAAAAGTAGCAGCTTAACCAATAAAGTTCCACACAAGCAATGACTCGCAGGGGTTCAACAACTCCGTGACTGGGTTGTTATAACCAGCCCTAGCACAGGATGTAAACACACACCATCAGGGTAGATCTTGTGTTTCTGGTTTGCTATCAGAAAACATTCCAGTGTATTCTTTCTGAAAGGGGATGGTCACGTATCATTCACCTCGGAAACGATGAAGTCACACCCTCCAGCTCTGAGATAGTTATCACAGCCTTAAAGACTACACTGGCCCTTTAAACAAACACCATTGTTATAAAACAGCTGCTGCCACCAGCCATGTTTACATTCCTCCCAAAGATAAACTTACATGCAAATCAATCTCCTCCTTCTCAGGAGTGAGTCTGTGAATTTTAGCCCAGTCACAGTGAGTGGGCTGTAGTATTGGTGACGGTTGCTTTAGGCCTAGTTAGCGCAAAAGGGATTATTTCTCACTATTTAAATTAGTACTAACACAATAAGATAAATGTCTCAAATGTAGCCTATCATTTTATTCACATCTACCTCGGATCAATAAAAATGTAATATTCAGATGTAAAGTGGAACAAAAAAACAACAACAATCTCTCTCCAAATACATGATTATAATGAATGTTTATGTTTCAGACCTGCCTCATCTAGCTAAATGCATCAACAGTAAAAATCTCTTTACATTGATGTATGAGATAGTCTGGGCTTGAGCAAACATCTAAAGTGATCATAAGGCCTGTCCCTTGAGCAACAGTTTACTCAACACAGTCCATGGGTTATATTTGAGGTCGTTAGGTCAATTACAATCTACTTTATGTGATCAACAAGCAGTCCAACAAGGAAACATGGTATACTGCGCTGACGAATGACGATGGTGAACAGGGATGGGCCAGAGTTGTATAACAGAGGTATGTGGAATTGTGAGAGTCAATTCCAAGTAGGTACAATGTAAGACAGAACCCTTTTTCACATCATATCAGCCCTTTGTCAGGTGACCAAAGCCTTAAAACTGACCTCACTGGTTTTGGGAGGATGTCTGGTGAAACATAATTACTTCCTGCTGTGAAATGTTTACAGCCACATCTTCCCTGTAAGTGACACCTATAGTATAATGCATTACCCATCCAGTTCCAGTGTATTGTATAACCTTTCTCTGGTCCCCCTCTTCAAACACCTCAGCCTCTGCTAAAACTACTGCTGGAAAACACTGTATCATATTGATTAGCAAGGCCATGCTACAGTGACAGTCTGTGAGTGACAACAGTACATACAGATATAATGTGAATCACCCTCAGGTGCTGTAAGGTTAAGGGCCTTCTGTAATCTAAACATCTGAGGTTTACAGTAGGCCTAGTTCTGTTCAGAAAGCAGAAGCCATGGCTGGCTGTGCCACAGCTCCCAGTTCCCCACATCCTCACCGCGTCTCTGGCTCTCAGTGATGGCTATGCCACCAGCCTCACGTCCCTGCAAACGTCACCTCCTTGACAGCCTCGGGTTTCACAGGGGAACCTAATATCACTCCCTCATCCTCCTCCCAACCTGACTCACAGCACAGGACAGCACAGAGCCCCTCCTGTGTATCCTGACTGCCTCCCTTAGTCATTCACTGAGTGAAGAGTTCACAGGAACAAGTCTATGGTCCATCACATGGTCTAAAACAAATGGATCGACTGGGTGGTAGGCATAAAGTTGAAAATTAGGGGTATGGCAAAAACTGGCACATTTACAGTAATGTGGATGAATTAATATGCACTGTACCTGTCAAACGAAATGTAATAAAGTAAAGACTGTCAGATACAAACAAAACGTTTCCATACATGTGTATTTCTGATCCATCTAATTTCCGACTGATATCTGGTGCAAGTGTTTGTTCAAACCTGACACAATCTCAGATACAGTACAGCTCTAAGGAGAACAAGCGAATGAGCCTGTACAGTACACTACAGCTTTACAGATTTAACCAAACTCTCCTTCACATGAATAGCGATTAGCAGAGGTCAGTACAGTGTGCACAATGCCTTCCACTTCTTTGAGGAAATGAATTAGGCCCTACGTTTGTGCCTGTTTCAATTACAGCATTCACAGATCTCTTAATCCCACCTTTTATATAAAAAGTATTTAGGCCTCATTAGAACACACTGACACTTATATTGAAAGGACATACTGACAGGGCAGTCATGCAGAGGGAAATAAAGTGAGTGGAGGAAGCCAGTGGATTGAGTGGAATTCAGTCTTTAGAGGGAAGGAACTGAATGCCGGCTTTGGGTTTAATCAAAAGCCAGAACTGTCCGCTCAGTTAAAAATCAAATTGCTTCTTAGAGTTATTCCACTCACCACAGACCAGGTCAACCGTACGCTTGCCCCAATTACCTTGTTTCTTACCCAAGAAAAAAAGAGGCTTCAGCTGAACTAAAACAAAGCATATTGTTCAGTCGAGCTTTAAAGGGACTCACAACTTGTGCCCAAACTGCCCATAAATCGGAAGGCTTTGTGTCGAAGGGAAATGCTTGTTATCAGGTCTATAATAGGAACTAAGAGGTTAGACAGTATTTTGTTTTGGAGAGAGGTTGGGAGAAGTTAACCACCCACGGGGTGAGCAGTCAGGCAGGGGAGGTGTCTATCTGAACAGGTGTATCAAAGTGAGGCTAAGAGGGCAATGTCTCAGCAATGGTCCCGTGTGGTTCAGTTGGTAGCCCATGGAGCTTGCAACAGCAGTGTTGTGGGTTCAATGCCCACAGGGGACCAGTATGAGAATGTACGCACTCACTACTGTAAGTCACTCTGGATGAGACTAAAAAGTCAAATTAGGGCTGGCATAATTACTGTGTAGCTGACGGTTATGGATGAAGACTGTCATGAAAATAAAATAACTGTTTAAAAAAAACTGACTGAAGACAGGACAGTCGGGCATTCGTGCGGTTGAGTCCGTTTCTGCGATTATATGGACTCTTACCGATGTGATAAAATTTTGTTGCCCCTTACTAAAACAAGCAAGGTGTTGTAGCAATCGGTGAAAAGAATGGGCTTGGAAACTCTTACCCTGGCAATTTGACTGGTAAACTCCTGGGTACACTCACAATGGATGCCTGGTATTGTGTTGCAATAATTTCCATGGTATGTAGTATGCAAATTCACATGATGTTAACTGATGCAATGGAATGTTTTTTTTGTAATGTCAGTTGAGTTGAATCAACAAATCAGAGCACATATTGATGGGTACACTTCCTGCTTTGACTCTAGGTTGAAGATGAGAAAGGTGAAGACAATGGGATTCTAATATCCAATAACTCTTTGCAACAATGGGACCAGCTATGCTAGTTAGCAACGGTGCTGGTCCCAGATTTGTGACAACATTGTCTTAACCAGTTTATTTTCGACCTAGCGTTTACTTTTTGCTTTTACTTCCTGGTTTGCTACCATGGTTACACTCACAATGGCCACCAGTCCACTCATTATGCCATCATTGATTTGAATGAGGATGCCTGTTCTTTTATTTAAATATTTTTTTTATGGCAGCACATTCAGTCAGGAGTGGAGGAAAGAAGAAAATGTGCTATTCGAATGGTTATTACGGAGACCACGGTCATCTGATTGGCCAATTACAGTCATCCAAAATTCCATGAACGTCACAGCCATATGTAAAATGCAATACAATGATTTCCTTGGAAAGCTCTAGACTGGCAATGATGACATTTATCCTAGAGCCAAAACGTAGTCTGCTTTACCTTGCAGACATACAGTATGAACCAGAATATAATTGACAAATGCTTATTACAATGTTATGCACACAGGAATGAACCATGGCTGGGGACAGCTCATTGGCATTTTGGCTTTTGACATATAGCCAGATTTCTGCCACACCCTGTGTCACCAACCCCTGGTTCTACCCACATGCTGGCTGCCCCCTCCCTGTCCAGCTGTGCTGCACACACTCAGGGATCATAAGCACAAGCCAGAATGCGATGCCCAACCACGAGATGCTGATTATAAACCAGTAGACATGCTCAGTGCGGTGTTAGCCTGGATGCACGCCACCTTCTCCGCTATGCAATCTGGTTTCAGAGCTGGTCATGGGTGCACCTCAGCCACGCTCAAGGTCCTAAACGATATCGTAACCGCCATCAATAAGAAACAATACTGTGCTGCCATATTCATTGACCTGGCCAAGGCTTTCGACTCTGTCAATCACCACATACTCATCGGTTTCTCAAATGATTGCCTCGCCTGGTTCACCAACTACTTCTCTGATAGAGTTCAATGTGTCAAATCAGATGGCCTGTTGTCCGGGCCTCTGGTAGTCTCTATGGGGATGCCACAGGGTTCAATTCTTGGGCCAACTCTTTTCTCTGTATACATCAATGATGTCGCTCTTGCTGCTGGTGAGTCTCTGATCCACCTCTACGCAGACAACACCATTCTGTATACCTCTGGCCCTTCTTTGGACACTGTGTTAACAACCCTCCAGACGAGCTTCAATGCCATACAACTCTCCTTCCATGGCCTCCAACTGCTCTTAAATACAAGTAAAACTAAATGCATGCTCTTCAACCGATCGCTGCCTGCACCTGCCCGCCCGTCCAGCATCACTACTCTGGACGGTTCTGACTTAGAATATGTGGACAACTACAAATACCTAGGTGTCTGGTTAGACTGTAAGCTCTCCTTCCAGACTCACATCAAACATCTCCAATCCAAAGTTAAATCTAGAATTGGCTTCCTATTTCGCAACAAAGCATCCTTCACTCATGCTGCCAAACATACCCTCGTAAAACTGACCATCCTACCGATCCTCGACTTCGGCGATGTCATTTACAAAATAGCCTCCAATACCCTACTCAATAAACTGGATGCAGTCTATCACAGTGCCATCCGTTTTGTCACCAAAGCCCCATATACTACCCACCACTGCAACCTGTACGCTCTCGTTGGCTGGCCCTCGCTTCATACTCGTCGCCAAACCCACTGGCTCCAGGTCATCTACAAGACCCTGCTAGGTGAAGTCCCCCCTTATCTCCGCTCACTGGTCACCATAGCAGCACCCACCTGTAGCACGCGCTCCAGCAGGTATATCTCTCTGGTCACCCCCAAAGCCAATTCCTCCTTTGGCCGTCTCTCCTTCCAGTTCTCTGCTGCCAATGACTGGAACGAACTACAAAAATCTCTGAAACTGGAAACACTTATCTCCCTCATTAGCTTTAAGCACCAGCTGTCAGAACAGCTCACAGATCACTGCACCTGTACATAGCCCATCTAGAATTTAGCCCATACAACTACGTCTTCCCCTACTGTATTTATTTATTTATTTTGCTCCTTTGCACCCCATTATTTATATTTCTACTTTGCACTTTCTTCCACTACAAATCTACCATTCCAGTGTTTTACTTGCTATATTGTATTTACTTTGCCACTATGGCCTTTTTTGCCTTTACCTCCCTTATCTCACCTCATTTGCTCACATTGTATATAGACTTATTTTTCTACTGTATTATTGACTGTATGTTTGTTTTACTCCATGTGTAACTCTGTGTTGTTGTATGTTTCGAACTGCTTTGCTTTATCTTGGCCAGGTTGCAATTGTAAATGAGAACTTTTCTCAACTTGCCTACCTGGTTAAATAATGGTGAAATAAAAATAAATAAAAGCTCAAGATGTTTGACAAAAGCAAAACACTGGCCTAATTGGAATGGCTGGAAAGGGGTCGTTTTAATTGTGTTCCAGCTGAGCGCCAGGAAATGAAACGCCTATGCCTAACTATAAAAAGGGGTTACAGACAAATAACAATAAACATGTTTACCATGTCAACCAGAAGTAAACTCTAAGCGAGGGCTGGGAGAAGAGACTTTAAAGTTGTCAGGAGGGTAGCTAACCACACAGCATCAGCAGTCAGTGGTAAGTCAGCCATATCAGAGACCAGATGAGTCACGTCTCACTCTCTTCCTTTTACTATTGTAAAACAACAATAAGCAAATGTTACATCAAATGCAAAGTGAAAATGAACAAAAATGAAGTGAAGACCTCATATGCTGTGATAAAACAGATCATTTCAATCTAGACTTTAATGTGCTGCCTTCCTGTGAGTAATGCCATCATGCTCTTCATTGAGCTAATTTTAATTCACTACTATAAATTGATTACTACACCAGATACAGTCATGATGCCAACAGAGGGGATAGGGTTTACAATTGGCCAGGACTCAGGTAGTTTGAAGGGGGATTATGAATAGCCAATTAGCGGCCATGAACGTAGTAGGCCTACCCCACGACCTGACTTAATGCTATCGCGCGTGCTGCATTTCCCCAGCAGCCGCATATCCGACTGCGTCCAAAGATGATGGTGAGCAGCACAGCACACACGTTTTACGTTTCAATTGAATAAAACAATTACATGATGGGCTAGCTAGTGTAACTTCTTGAAAAAAAGACTTAGTATTCTGAACCCATTGACATTAACACAGCTAGGCAGCTTGAGAGTCTCAAGCTAACCTAACCAGTTTTCAATATTACTGGGAAGCTAGCTAGCTACCCCCTCTCTCTATCTCTCTCTCTCTTTCTCTGAGAGACACAGACACAGTTTTGTATATTGGTTTCTACGAATACTGCCAACTAGTCGTTAGCCTCAGTCATACAATTTGCCTACCTTGCTGCCTGAATCCATTGCCGCAGTATGGCTTGTCGATATTATTGCTGGCAATCTTGAAATGTCAAGACTATAGTTTGTGTAACTTCCGCGGGTATTTTTTTTTACTCAGACGAGGTGTCTCATTTTTAAGATGATAATGATATAATATGTCAAACAATAGTATCTTCTTTGTTCTTCTTTATTTTCAGCGTAATTATTTGTTTCCAACTTGTCCTCAGTTCATCGTGTTTAGTCCCCTAGTATAATTTCTGTCTTGAGCTCAAAACTTCAGATTCACCATGCCCCAAAGTTTTCTTGGGTTGTTGAAGTAGTTCGTTCTTCGAGTACAGACTGTCTACTCTTTGGGGAAATAAACCGGTGAATATATTTCCTACAGCCCGTCTAGAGTGATTGGCTGACGCAAGAGTTTAGTTCTGCCTCAATGTGAGTTTAGTTCAGCCTCAATTTGTAAGGAGGAGGCCCGTTTCTATCCCTGAGCTTCTATTGGTTTAAACTTGCACCCCTATGACGACGTTAAGACATATAACTCTGAAAAGTGTCACTTCGTTTTGTTGAAGTACTAGGTCGGATAGTTATGTGTTAAGCACATCGTCCTCGATGTATTTAATTGAAATTATACATTTTGATAACAATTTGGTGGAGGCGTGAGCAAAGTATTATATTGTAATAACATGGTTATATAGCCTACTGATCAGACGCTTGCAGCAGGGGGCGCAAATTTACTCACCATTGCTGATAGTTTGAGGTCATGGCAGGAAATGACACTGACAGTACTGACATGCACCACCTTTTCATCCCAAGTAGGCTATAAGTAAGCAATAGCGTGACCTTGCCTATCAAGGGTAGAAGTCTACTTGCTCCTAGTACTTTATCCCAACAATACTAAAATAGAAGAGGTAGTAGTAGCCTAGTAATACATTTGAATGATCCATGACAACACTCATTTTTAGGCACACACAAAAAAATCCAGTCTAGAGGTCGACCGATTAATCGGCATGGCAGATTAATTAGGGCTGATTTCAAGTTTTCATAACAATCAGTAATCGGCCTTTTTTATTTCAGACTAAAAATAGTTTATTTATGTATTATATGAAGTTAAAATAAATGGGTTCATTGCTCATTCAGTATTGTTGTAATTTTCATTATTACAAATAAATGTAAAAATCGTCCAATTAATCGGTATCTGCTTTTTTTGGTCCTCCAAAAATCGGTATCGGCGTTGAAAAATCATAATCAGTTGACCTCTAATCCAGTCAGTCATCCTTTGTTTCTCAGCACCTCACTGTATCCATGCGTGTTCAGTCCTTCATAAACAATGTTTCAAACATCCAACATCTGTGATCTTTGACCAAAGCTGGTAATGTGACATTGGTATCCTCCATTCAAAACCATAAATTGTGATGGAGATGTTTGTTATTAAAGGTGTGTAAAAACAAATATTTTCATGTGAATAAATGAAACCCCATCTTCTTTTTAACATTGGGAGCCAATTTGTTTTCAGCACTTTTATATCCATGATTGATCAAAACTAATTTTCTCATGTCTCTTTCTTGTCTCTCTGTGGCAGACATAACGTGAGCAATGTTTGGAACATCAAATCGCAATACATATAGAATCGTGAGACTCACAATGCATATCGCATCGGCACCTAAGTATCATGATAATATTGTGAGGTCACTGGCAATTCCCAGCCCGAATAGCTTAGCTTGCCCCCTACCTCATCCATAGGTTTTCACAGTTTATAGCTTTGCGTTTCCCCAGAACACAAAGCTGGTGGGATAATTTACAGATGAGCCAAATCCAATTACTCCATTTACTACTAGGCCATAAAATACCTTTGCCGGGCCTGCGGGCTCATGCATGTACTTCTGAGCCTCATTCTCCAGCTTCTTTGTTTCACTAATGCTTTGGTCCTTGCTATCTGGAATCCTTAGGATGTCCAACACAGACGTCACCCCATTGAAGTTGACATTTAAAATGGTTAAGGGTTATGGTGAAGGTTATGGTAAGGGTAACGTTAAAGGTAAGGGTTAGGGTTTGGGGTAGGAAAGTTCCAAGAACCTGGATTGCACTAACCCTAATGCTTTGCTCAATAGTTGCTCTCATCAGAGATGATTTCATTGAGTGTTCTTTAAATGGCCCTCTCGTCATTGCGCAATGCTCTTAAGCTCAAACCTATTCCATCACTATTTTCATAAAAACGAGGACGCCTAGAATTGTGGTTAAATTTTGCATAAACTCCCAGCACATTTTGGACCTAATCCAAGGAAAGGCCTGGAAGGTGAATCATGGTCATCCATCCCCATGCACATGAGCACTGGATAAGAATTAGCCTATTAGTTATCTGAAGCAGGCTGTCAAAAATAAAGGCCACACAATGTCTAGAACCTTTGAGTGTTTGTTTGCCTTTTCTTTCCATGTCTAGTCCATGTCCTATTAAAAGGCCCATCTACAGTTGTTTTAACATCTGACCTTTATTCATTGACTGGAATGGAATATTTTTATGTTACAATTCAAATGGAGCTCATTCAGATGATTCACTGTTTTCCTCAGGGAGAAGGAGGGCTACTGAGAGCTAGTTTTGATTCGAGGATTTGTATCAGCGGAAATACGACAATAGAAAGCATCTTACACCTTCAATCCATGACAGACAAAGAAGCGCACCTTGCATCTTTGCTGGGTCTTTTCCTTCAACTGAGCAGGCAGACACTGTCTGGAGACATGCATGAGCTTGGGCTTGGCCCTGGGGAACACAAACACTTCAAACGGCATCTTTCTTTATGGAGCCACAATGCTCTACGTCAGCGGCACCTTCATTTCCGTCCACTGCCTGGGTGTCTGTCTGCACATACTGTCAGACCCTGAGCCGCCCTCAAGATCTGCACCCGTTGGCCCTGTTTCTTTCTGTCCAGGAGAGGCTTCACACATTTTTCCTGTGTGACTGCAAATTCTGAATGCAACCATGGATGTCCTTTTCTCAAAAGGGGTGCGACTCTGTGGCTTCTCGAAGTGTATGCAACGTTTGGCGTGGGGTTCTTTTATATTTTCATTTAAACACCATTTTAAAATGTGTACATGATACTGCAAAGCATTTCCCCCAAGGGGACAATAAAGTCAGTAAAATAATGCTTTGTAGTCTGCTGCAAGCTAACAAATTGGTTGGCAGGACTGAGAGAAGAGAGACCCAAGACTTGAGCGTGAGACTGTAGTAGAAGACACAGACCCTTTTAGAAGATTACTGACCTTCTATTAGACATTGGTTTACATCACGAGTGGGATAGTAACGTACCTGGTCTATAGTTGAATGGGCTCATTTGGCTCAGTAACACAATGTTTGGTGTGCCAAGGCCACTCACTGAACTGCCATCCATCTTTTTAGTCACTTAGATGGTACTTGGCCAGCTGGCACCCTCGCCAAAGTCCGCCAATGATCATCCACTTCATTGCACGTTACTGTCTGGTCACAGTCTTGTTGGAAACGTGTATCACTCAAGCCAGTATCATATGTGGGCCACCCTCACTGCCCAGAACTGACTTGTCATCTCTTTAGGCTCCCTGTCCCCATCATTTCTTTCCCCCAGTCAATGGGACAGTACTGGTCAGCTGGTGCCCTTTGCTAAGCATTGCTCGCATGTTACGCTGAAACATCCCACTGGGCACAGACGTCAGTTCAACATCTAGTTTTTATTGACGTTTGGTTGTTGTCAACTAATGTGAATTCAACGTGAAATATACAAAACATGTCACCATGTAATTGGATTTAGGTTAAAAGTTGGATGATTTTTTAAAATTTATTCTCATACAGTGATTACTTTTTTCAAATCCAATCAGTTTTTCACGTTGATTCAAAGTCTTTACATTTTATCTTTTGGTTGAAATGAAGTGGAAACAACGTTAATTCAACCAGTTTTTGCCCAGTAGGATATCTCTTCCATTGACTCACTTTTTCTTTGTAAACTCCTCATTTGCAAGAAACTGATGAAGGCTCATAATAATTCCCATTCTGTCTGCTGAATCTGGGCCCCCACTATTATCCTTGCTAAATTTCACAACCTCCTATGCACGACAGCAGTGACAAAGATAACGATGATGTCTTCTCGAAAGAAGAGCTTGAGCATCTCATTATGCAGACTGCTTTATTGGGCCACTAACCTTTCTTAGCGAGGCATGTGTCAAAGGTGTTTCTGAAAACCAGACAGGACCGCTCCTGTTTAGAAACCTATCCTACAATCTGGCATCAATATTCAAGCCTCCTATAGAGAAAGATTACGTAACTCAGAAGTTGTACTTCACTGAGAGAGTTTGGTTGGCAAAATCTGTGTAGCAACATTTGTCATGAAGAGAGAAAATAGAGAAGGTTCAATTGACCAAGGAAGTGGCCAAACAATTAACGGCCTGTTGTTGTAGAAGAGAGTATCTAAGATGGATCAAATAGGTTAGTACAGTATGTATCAATTTAATCAATAATTATTCACCATTTGCCCAGTGACCACTTGAACCCTGCCTCAGCTGACAATGTTTTCATGTTTTCACAGCTTTTAGCATACACTGTATAAATTAAAACACACCTATCCAATGGCTTTGCTGGCCTTAAGTACCTGGTCTTCTCAGCAGCACCATACAATTGGACCTCTGTTATTAAGGCTAAAGCCATGGCATGTTAATCTAGTGACATGGAGATTGTTGGCCCTTGTCACATCCTGACCATAGTAAGATGTTATTTTCTATGGTAGAGTAGGTCATGGCATGACAGGGGGTGTTTTGTGTTTTTCTATGTTTAAGTTCTAATTTTTCTGTTTCTATGTTTTTTGGGGGGGGGTTGATCTCCAATTGGAGGCAGCTGGTCCTCGTTGTCTCTAATTGGAGATCATATTTAAGTAGGGGTTTTTCTTCCTGGGTTTTGTGGGTTATTATATTTTGAGAAGTGTTTGTTTCTCTCTGCGTCACGGTTTGTTGTTTTGTCATTTCAGTTATTTATGTATTGCAAAATGTTTCACAGATTAAATAAAATGTGGAACTACAACGACGCTGCACTTTGGTCCGCTCCTTTCGACAGCCGTGACAGCCCTCCAATGCTTAGAACTGTGGCCCACTTCCAATAATTATTTCCCAGTTATCTTGAGCTAATGCTGGATAGCATTGAAACTTCCCAATTACCTAGCCAATTGTACAACTGAATGTCTTCAACTGAAATGTGTCTTCCGCATTTAACCCAGCCCCTCTGAATCAGAGAGGTGCGGGGGGCTGCCTTAATCGACATCCACGTCTTCGGCGCCTGGGAACAGTGGGTTAACTGCCTTGCTCGGGGGCAGAACAACAGATTTTTACTTTGTCAGCTCGGGGATCTGATCCAGCAACCTTTCTGTTACTGGCCCAATGCTCTAACCTCTAGGCATTGGGCCCACGGGTTGCATGTTTGAGTTATTTTAGAATGATGAGGAATTATTCAATTGTTATCCCCCTCTGTATGATGAAACTGGTCTGTAAGGACATCCCTTTGTTAAGATGGTAACACACAGCCAGCTTTAAGGGGAACTGTACTGAAGGAATCTCCACTCTTCATTGGTAGGTAATGGACATCGCAAACTCGTTTAGGCTAATTGGTTTTCGTGACTACTTACATCTAAGTCCTGTGTTGGCAACTTCCCAAGATAGTGAATCTGACCTACAAAAAAGTATGTGAATTTGTAATTGAAGTAATGCAGTGCAGTATATGAGAAGAGATCAGGGAGAAAGCTTGTGCATTATAAAACACCATGAAAAAAATGTTTCACTTCGATCATTAGTGCCAAGGCAATGGGTTATGACGTAATAGACCTGATCCTGTTCCTTGTCAACACTCTCTCATTTGAGATGGGAAATGCCATGTCTTCCTCATGGTACTCTGTCAGGATCAAAGGTGTGCACTTGATTGTTTGCTGAACAACGTGATGTTAAGTGATATTTTCACAGATGAAGGAAATTATGCAGACAACTGCAATAAAAGGAGGAGGGTGTGCCTTTTGCGTCCTTTTGATATTAGAAGTATACATTTTCTTTTTGGCATTTTTCTGTTGTTTTGTGGTTGAAAACTGAACAGTCATTTTAATTTAACCTCTTCAGATTGGAAAACGTATTTTTTAATATGTGCTCTTTATGACAGAATGTTACATTTCTTACCAAATTACACTTCTAAAAAGGTGCAGACTTGGTGAAACGACCTATCTGGGAGTTCACTGGAAGTTAATCTTATTGTGTAAATACTGTACAGTTAATCACCAGTGCCATGGGCTCTGGCACAACCTAGGCTAATGTCTGTTTGCATCAATTCATATATTATTACCTTGTAAAGCAGTGAAAGAAGTCCAAGAATGCAGGACTATCATGCTAAAATATTTACTCAACTATGACAATATACAGCTGACCTTCCAATCACACCAATCTAATGACGTAGTTACTACAGAACAAAAAAAAGCTGGACAGTAACACTAACTAAAATACTAAAGGCTAGTAAGAACATTATACACAACACTAACCCAGTGGCGTAGCTCAATTTTACACATTCTGCCATGGGCCAAAGACAAACGTGACGTTTTATTGCTAATCTCATGCTGTTCTACACATTTTGCCATGAGATGGAGGGAAAATGTCACTGTTACACATTTTGCCATGGGGTAGAGAGAAATATGTAGTTGTATAGCTAATCTCATTCTATTCTACACGTTTTGCCATGAGACTGAGAGAAAATGTTGCATTTTTAAGATAATTTCCTGCTATTCTACATATTTTGCCATGAGGTGAGAGAAGCTAATTTCACATAATTTGGAGAAAAAAATGTCCATACAACTGCATATGATTCTATCTGAGGAGTGGGGGGGCCTAATTTTTTTTGTAGCCCCCGCACCAGTGCACTGACCATTCCACTAACCCTTCACTCGTCCAATACAATTTTTAATTTCTCCTAGTCTAACACTCAAAACCTTTCACACCTTATGATCCTTATAATCATTACTAAAGGCAGTATTCCTGTGCAGCAGCATGTGGCAGAATTTACGTATGCATGCATCAACTGTGCAACTGTGTGTCTAATATTCTTACCAACATCCACTTAGGAGATGACAAACAGCAGACCCACACCCAAATGGGCTTTCAGTGAGTCCTTGCATCCATAGATCCATCTAATGTGCCCTTTAACAACCAACGCAGAGTATTTGGCTCAGGTAAAAGAACATTGCATAAAGATAATCTGGCGATGAATTGTGCCATTTTCCTTCACTCTGAAAACGTTCTGCTGGTGCGCGATGATTGGCAGTGAACATGATTTGAACTGTTTGACACTGTGTACTTCACTGTGGTTTTTTTCTCTGGTCTGTGGGTCAAAGTATCAATGGAATATCAATGGAAATCGATCTACCTAAAAATAGTATTATTTATTAGGGAACATGTTTGTGCTCGTTTTAAAGGCCAAAGTATTGGCTGCATCCAAGGGTTTGAATCATGCTAGACAACTACACAATGGATTTTAGTCAATGGAGTAAGATAAAGGTTTCTCTCTGATAGATGTGTCTATTAATGTCATGTGTGTGTAGTGAATGAATAAAGCAGTTGTATCTGGGTCGATGTAGTTGTGCTACAGTAATCTGAGCTCATGCCAGCTCCATCACAGCAGTTATAGAATGGGAAACCATTGCCAACTGTAGCCGTCAGTGACCCTTACAAATGGCCATTCTTTCTGAGGGTTTGATAAGCAGCTTAGCAACCTTAGGACTTGTCTAAAAATGTGTAGAGGGACAAATGCTATTATCCTGTGACTGATATGTAGGTTATAAAGAATGGTGCACAGTTTCACTTTACATAATCTTATATTGTTTTTCTGTGTTCTCTTATAGACCTTAAGGGCTTAATAAACTTGGTGCCAGTCAGGATATATGAATAAGGACAAAGGATTTATTGGTCCACTCTTGTTCCTGGCACTTCGAGTTTGAACTGGTGTGGACCAGAGAGGACCAGAGAGGACCAGTAACTGACTGGTGTGAGCATGGTATAAGGACCAATCCTCTCAGGACTTACACACGGTCACCCTCTCACTCCACTATCTTCCTTCCTTCCTACCCTCCCTTCTACCTCCTACCTCCCCTATCCCTATCTCAGTTCCTTTCTGCCCATTTAGCTGGCACTGCCACTATGACCATTTATGTGGGCGGCAGACTGGAGGCGATGAGAGAGCCATAGCTCTCCCTCCCAAAGTGCTGACATTCTACTTTCCTTTCTCCGCAGGGCCTCTGGTCTCTGTGCCCTTAGTGCCACAGTGCCCCTAAACCCACTGGTGGATTAAGGTGCCCGATCCGTGTGGAGGGGGAAGGGATTTGGGGAGCACTAAATGTGTTTAATCCCACAGTAATTAAACAGTAAGAAACAGAGGAGGGTCAGTCGAAAAATATGGGGGTTTATTGTAAATGTTCACCAGTATAACTTTCCCAGGCCCACCTCCTGCCATTGTTAGAAATAGCCTCCTACTTATCTTGCTATAGTAGTCTGTGGTCGATGACATTCTTTCCCTCCATTCTGTACGTGTTGGTCACTGTTTCTAGGCTTGGTTTCGGTGCAGTTAGTATAGAATACTTTGTCAGTGCCTGGAAACAAAGGCACTTTGCGGAGCCTCTTTAATGACATTGTTTTTATATCAAAAGGGATGGTGTCAGTTTAATGTATGGGTCAGCACTATAGTGTGCACTTATGCATGCTGGATTCCATGGAGTTTTGTGGGGCTCGCTGTATACAAACCCATTTAAAAAAGAAATACCCCGAATACTGAAAGCAGCAAAAATATTTTTTTGCTGCTTTCAGAAGCTTGTTTGCTTGTCTTCAGAAAGTATTCATGCCCCTTGACTTATTCCACATTTTGTTGTGTTAAATCCTTAATTCACTGAACTCTGAACTGGTTTTGACCTTTTCCCTGTCCATGACCATTCTCTTGCCTTGATTATAATAAATATCAAAGACTCAAACCATCTGCCTCCCGTGTCTGCATCTGGGTCTCGCCTTGTGCCCTTATAGGTTTCTGGATTTTCATATCGTCATACTGTCCTTCTCTCATCCCGGGATTTCCGATATTATAGTTTTAGTACACAAGGGGGTGCTAAAAATGCAAACAAAAAGCCAGCTGGACACAAGCTCCCGCTTTCTCATATCGTGCTATTTACAAAACAAATACATGACTGGCTCAACTGTTCTGGGGAACTACATTAAGCTTCATAATGTAAAATAGTGTGACAGGTGAAATGAAGAACGCAATCTGCTTGTATTGCACAAGTTGACTGCAGGAATTAACTTAAAAAGTAACTAAAATATTCCAATTTATTGAACATTTAAATACAAAAATTGTTTGGGCGGTATTGACGTTATTGAAAAACCATCCTATGGCTATTTCCAAATAACCCATGCGGTATATATGGTATAACCTGGCCAAACCTACTTTTGGTCCGCTTGGTTGGGGTTCCCCAGGTCCGAAGCACCGCAACAACGCGTAATATTTTACTGTGCATCCGCGCGAGGCTACAATGAGTCAAATTTCCCGGGAGGCTGTGAAGCGCTGGGGAAACTGAGGCCAACTGTAGACTATTGCATGATTGTGTTTGTCGGTTATTAAAGAATGTGAAACAATGTTATGTATGTTAACTATTGCCTGATTGTGTTCATGAGTATATTAAATATGTATTTCATTAAATGATGTATTTAAAAAAAAATAATAATAATTTCACCGTTATTTAACCAGGTAGGCCAGTTGAAAACAAGTTCTCATTTACAACTGCGACCTGGCCAAGGTAAAGCAAAGCAGTGCGACAAAAATAACAACACAGTTACACATGGGATGAACAAACGTACAGTCAATAACACAATAGAAAAAGTCTATGTACAGTGTGTGCAAATGTAGTAAGATTAGGGAGGTAAGGCAATAAATAGGCCATAGAGGCAAAATAATTACAATTTAGCATTAACACTGGAGTGATAGATGTGCAGATGATGATGTGCAAGTAGAGATACTGGGGTGCAAAAGAGCAAGAGGTTAAGTAACAATATAGGGATGAGGTAGTTGGGTGTGCTATTTACCGGTGGGCTGTGTACAGGTACAGTGATCGGTAAGCTGCTCTGACAGCTGATGCTTAAAGTTAGAGGGACATATAGTCTCCAGCTTCAGAGATTTTTGCAATTCGTTCCAGTCATTGGCAGCAGAGAACTGGAAGGAAAGGCGGCCAAATGAGGTGTTGGCTTTGGGGATCACCAGTGAAATATACCTGCTGGAGCGCGTGCTACGGGTGTGTGTTGCTGTGGTGACCAGTGAGCTGAGATAAGGCTGGGTTTTACCTATCAAAGACTAAATGATGACCTGGAGCCAGTGGGTTTGGCGACGAATATGTAGCGAGGGCCAGCCAACGAGAGCATACAAGTCGCAGTGGTGGGTAGTATATGGGGCTTTGGTGACAAAACGGATGGGACTGTGATAGACTGCATCCAATTTGCTGAGTAGAGTGTTGGAGGCTTTTTTGTAAATTACATCGCCGAAGTCAAGCATCGGTAGGATAGTCAGTTTTACGAGGGTATGTTTGGCAACATGAGTGAAGGATGCTTTTTGCGAAATAGGAAACCGATTCTAGATTTAATTTTGGATTTAGATGCTTAATAATGTGAGTCTGGATGGAGAGTTTACAGTCTAACCAGATGAGCATGCATTTATTTTTACTAGCATGGAGGCCACGGAAGGAGTGTTGTATGGCATTGAAGCCCTTTTGGAGGTTTGTTAACACAGTGTCCAAAGAAGGGCCAGATGTATACAGAATGGTGTCGTTTGCATAGAGGTGGATCATAGAATCACCAGCAGCAAGAGCGACGCCATTGATGTATACATAGAAGAGTGTCGGCCCGAGAATTGAATCCTGTGGCACCCCCATAGAGACTGCCAGAGTTCTGAACAACAGGCCCTCCGATTTGACACACTGAACACTATCTGAGAAGTAGTTGGTGAACCAGGCGAGGCAGTCATTTGAGAAACCAAGGCTATTGAGTCTGCCGATAAGAATGCAGTGATTGACAGAGTCAAAAGCCTTGGCCAGGTCGATGAAGACGGCTGCACAGTACTGTCTTTTATCGATGGCGCTTATGATATTGTTTAGGACCTTGAGCATGGCTGAGGTGCACCCATGACCAGCTCGGAAGCCAGATTGCATAGTGGTTGAAGGTACGGTAGGATTCGAAATGGTCGATGATCTGTTTGTTAACTTGGCTTTCGAAGATTTTAGAAAGGCAGGGTAGGATAGACATAGGTTTGTAACAGTTTGGGTCTAGAGTGTCTCCCCCTTTGAAGAGGTCGATGACCGCGGCAGCTTTCCAATCTTTGGGGATCTCAGACGTTACGAAGGAGAGGTTGAACAGGCTAGTAATAGGGGTTGCAACAATTTCGGCGAATAATTTTAAAAAGAGAGGGTCCAGATTGTCTAGCCCAGCTGATCTGTAGGGATCCAGATTTTGCAGCTCTTTCACAACATCAGCTGTCTGGATTTGGGTAAAGGAGAAGGGGGGTGCTTGGGCAAGTTTCTGCGGGGGGTGCAGAGCTGTTGGCCAGGGTAGGGGTTAACCAGATGGAAAGCATGGCCAGCCGTAGAAAAATGCTTATTGAAATGATCATTTATCGTAGATTTATCGGTGGTGACAGTGTTTCCTAGCCTCAGTGCAGTGGCCAGCTGGGAGGAGGTGCTCTTATTCTCCATGGACTTTACAGTGTCCCAAAACCTTTTGGAATTTGTGCTACAGGATGCAAATTTCTGTTTGAAAAAGCTAGCCTTAGCTTTCCTAACTGACTGTTTATATTGGTTCTTAAAACCTGTTGGGGATACGGGGTAGCAATGAACCCTGAGACGGGATTGCTAGCAAGGCTGGAAATTCAAAACATAAAAAATCGAATAATTTCAATTTCTCAAACAATCAACTATTTTACACCATTTAAAAGATAAACATCTCCTTAATCTAACCACATTGTTCGATTTTCAAAGAGGCTTTACGGCAAAAGCATAAAGTTAGATTATGTTAGGACAGTACATAGCCACAAAAGTACAAACATCCATTTTCAATTCAAGGTCAGGCGTCACCAAAAGCAGAAACCAGCTAAAATTATGCACCAACCTTTGACAATCTCCATCAGATGACACTCCTAGGACATTATGTTATACAATACATGCATTTTTTGTTCCATCAAGTTCATATTTATATCCAAAAACAGCATTTTACAGTAGCGGTGAAATTCAGATTTTTTTCTTCTCTGAAATGCTTCCGGTGAACAACGTTACAATTTACAAAATTACTATTCGAAAACATTTGTAAATTATAATATTGTCATTCAAATAATTATAGTTTAACATTTCGTAAATGCTACTGTATTGCCAGATTTCAAAATAACTTTACTGGGAAATCACAAGTTGCAATAAACCGGGTGCTGTGCTAAGAACAATAGGCTAGGCTATATAGGTTAGCATCATCTTGTAACCATGTAATATCAATAATACTATTGTCAATAATCCCTTACCTTTGATTATCTTCATCCATTGGGACTTCCAGGAATCCCAGGACCACAACAAATGTGGTTTCTTTTGACAAAGTTCATAATTGATGTCCAAATAACTCCAAGTTGTTCCATGTTGTTAGCTCTTCGGTGGCTACTAAAAAGTAGCGCGGGGGTTGTGAAGTCACGGCGAAAAGTTAAAAAAGTTAAAAAATAATCTATTTACGTTCGTTCAAACATGTCAAACGTTGTTTAGCATCAATCTTTAGAGCCATTTTTAACGTGAAACATCAGTAATGTTTCAACCCGACCTCTCTTGTGTCTAGAAAAACGTTTTTGAAAAATGTCTCGCGTCTCATGATTGCGCAGGTGCAGGCAATAATGGAAGTGACGACATCCCAGGGACGTCAACTTCCCTGCATTCTTATTTGGTCTCTGTTCATCATAGACGCTTCAAACAACTTTATAAAGATCGCTGACATCTAGTGGAAGCCGTAGGAGTTGCGAAATGAATCCTTTCTCACTGTGGTATCTATTAAACAATGACACAAAAAAATAGTACAGCCACAAAATTATTTTTTTCTCTCAGGTTTTCTCAGGTTTTTGCCTGCCATATGAGTTTTGTTATACTTACAGACACCATTCAAACAGTTTTAGAAAATTCAGAGTGTTTCCTATCCAAATATGGTAATAATATGCATATCCTAGCTTCTGAGTTGGCGTAGTTGGCAGTTAAAAATGGGCACACATTTTTTTCAAATTTCTCAATACTGCCCCCTAGCCCCAACAGGTTTTAACTTCCATGAAAAGTTGCATATCGCAGGGGCCATTCGATGCTATTGCAGTCTGCCACAGGATGTTTTTGAGCTGGTCAAGGGCAGTCAAGTCTGGGGTGAACCAAGGGCTATATCTGTTCTTAGTTCTACATTTTTTTAATGGGGCATACTTATTTAAGATGGTGAGGAAAGCACTTTTAAAGTGCAACCAGGCGTCCTCTACTGACGGGATGAGGTCAATATCTTTCCAGGATATCCGGGCCAGGTCGATTAGAAAGGCCTGCTCGCTGAAGTGTTTAAGGCGGCGTTTGACATTGATGAGGTGTGGTCGTTCTGGAAAGTTGCTATCGCTGTAGTAGATTGCAACTCCGCCCCCTTTGGCAGTTCTATCTTGTCGGTAAATGTTGTAGTTGTGGATGGGAATTTCTGAATTTTTGGTGGTCTTCCTAAGCCAGGATTCAGACAGGGCTTGGACATCAGGGTTGGCGGAGTGTGTTAAAGCAGTGAATTAAACAAAGTTAGGGAGGAGGCTTCTGATGTTAACATGCATGAAGCCAAGGCTTTTACGGTTACAGAAGTGAACAAATGAGAGTGCCTTAGAAATAGGTTTGGTGCTGGGGGCAACAGGGCCTGGGTTAACCTCTACATCACCAGAGGAACAGGGGAGGAGTGGGATAAGGGTACGGCTAAAGGCTAGAAGAACTGGTCGTCTAGTGTGTTGGGGACAGAGAATAAACTGAGCAGATTTCTGGGTGTGGTAGAATAGATTCAGGGCATAATGTACAGACAAGGGTATGGTAGGATGTGTATACAGTGGAGGTAAACCTAGGCATTGAGTGACTATGAGAGCTGTTGCGTCTCTGGAGGCACCAGTTCATTCAGATGAGGTCTCCGCATGTGTGGAGGGTGCGACAAAAGAGCTATCTAAGGCATTTAGGGTGGGGCTGGGGGCTCTATAGTGAAATAAACAATAATAACTAACCTAAACAGCAGTAGACAAGGCATATTGACATTAGGGAGAGGCATGAGTAGCGGAGTGATCATAGGGTCCAATGAGCAGCAATAGGTGAGTCGGGGCCATTCAGAAGTCGCTACTATGCTAGGTGAGCTGGAGACATGGCGACTCAGAAATCTAGTGGGCCGTGGCCAGCATATGGATCTTCGGTGACGTCGCAACGGAAAAGCCTGTTGAAACCACCTCGGACGATTACGTCGGCAGACCAGTCGTGATGGATCGGCGGGGCTCCGTGTCAGCAATAAAGGATCCAGGACAATTGGCAAAAGAGGTATTGTAGCCCAAGAATTAGCTGTTGGACCTCTTCGGCTAGCCAGGAGATGGGCCTAGCTCGAGGCTAACTCAAGGCTAACTGGTGCTTGGTTCGGGACAGAGTTGTTAGCCATGAGTAGCCTCTCAGATTGCAGCTAGCTAGCTGCGATGATCCACTGTAAAGGTACAGAGCTTGCGGTAGGAATCCGGAGATGTGGTAGAGTAAAAGCTGTCCGATATGCTCTGGGTTGATAACGCGCTGTGCAGACTGGCAGGTATTGACCGAGCTGAGGCTGACTGGTGTCCAAGTTAATGGTGAAGACCGCTAGCAGTGGCTAACTGACTACTAGCTAGTAGCTAGTTAGCTGGCTAGCTCTGATGGGGGTTCCGGTTCTAAAGTATAAAATAGCAGATCCGAACCACATTGGGTGAGGCAGGTTGCAGGAGAGTATATTCAGTCCGTAGATGGAAAGTGAGATTAAAATATATACTAAATATATACGAGGAAGACGATTATTTACACAAGACAAGACAGGACAAGACAAAACACATGTTCGACTGCTACACCATCTTGGATGTATGGCTACAAATATTGTATATAAACTCAGCAAAAAAAGAAACGTCCTCTCACTGTCAACTGCGTTTATTTTTAGTAAACTTAACATGTGTAAATATTTGTTTAAACATAACAAGATTCAACAACTGAGACATTAACTGAACAAGTTCCACAGACATGTGACCAACAGAAATGGAATAATGTGTCCCTGAACAAAGGGGGGTCAAAATCAAAAGTAACAGTTAGTATCTGGTGTGGCCACCAGCTGCATTAAGTACTGCAGTGCATCTCCTCCTGATGGACTGCACCAGACTTGCCAGTTCTTTCTGTGAGATGTTACCCCACTCTTCCACCAAGGCACCTGCAAGTTCCCGGACATTTCTGGGGGGGAATGGCCCTTGGCCTCAACCCCCGATCCAACAGGTCGCAGACATGCTAATGGGATTGAGATCCGGGCTCTTCGCTGGCCATGGCAGAACACTGACATTCCTGTCTTGCAGGAAATCACGCACCGAACGAGCAGCATGGCTGGTGGCATTGTCATGTCAGGATGAGACTGCAGGAAAGGTACCACATGAGGGAGGAGGATGTCTTCCCTGTAACGCATAGCGTTGAGATTGCCTGCAATGATAACAAGCTCAGTCCAATGATGCTGTGACACACCGCCCCAGACCATGACGGACCCTCCACCTCCAAATCGATCCCGCTCCAGAGTACAGGCCTCGGTGTAATGCTCATTCCTTCAACGATAAACGCAAATCTGACCATCACCCCTGGTGAGATAAAACCGCGACTCGTCAGCAAAGACGATCTGGCTTCAGACCTAAACACAGTAGTATTACGGCTACTGTACATGTTGTAAATTATATTATTAATGCCCTAG
This sequence comes from Salmo trutta, assembly GCF_901001165.1. Classification (NCBI taxonomy): domain Eukaryota; kingdom Metazoa; phylum Chordata; class Actinopteri; order Salmoniformes; family Salmonidae; genus Salmo; species Salmo trutta. The sequence continues at coordinate 26,120,480 of NC_042970.1, read as the reverse complement.
ATAATAGAAAGTACTGTGCTACCTTGTTCATAGATTTATCGAAAGCTTTTGACACTGTAGACCATGCAAAACTTTTGGGTAAGCTGTCGTCAATAGGACTGGGATTGGATGCCTGTCGTTGGTTTCATGACTATTTAAAGGATAGAAGTCGACGGCATCCAGTCGGAGCCATTGGTGTTGGTTAAAAGGGGTTCCACAAGGTTCTATACTTGGTCCATTACTGTTCACTCTCTACATAAACAATATCGGTGATGAGATAAGAAAGTGTCAAATTTATTTATATGCTGATGACACTGTCATGTACTCTATCGCTTCAACGGCTGACCAAGCATTATCATTATTGGAGACGGATTTTAAGATATTACAAGGGTCTTTTATACAGCTGAAACTTGTTTTAAATGTAAGGAAAACACATTTTAGGATTTTTAATAGGTTCAAAAAGCTGGTTGAAAATACACTTGCACTTACGAGCTTAGATGGTTCTCAAATTAATCAGGTCTCTGCATATAAATACTTAGGGATATGGTTGGATGATAAACTGTCTTTTAAAAGGCATATTGACGAACTTTGTAAACGGCAACAAATCAAGCTAGGCTTCCTCTATAGAAACAGGACATGTTTGTCCTCTACAAATAGAAGACAAATTGTGCAAGCTACTTTTATGTCTGTTATAGATTATGGGGATATTATTTACATGCATACTACGGCATCAACACTTAAATCGCTGGATGCTACTTATCATTGCGCACTTAGGTTTATTACGGGTGCTAGCTACAGAACTCACCACTGTGTTTTATATCAAAATGTGGGTTGGACTTCGCTGTCCGTGAGATGAGAACAACATGCTCTCATGTTTGTCTATAAAGCACTTCTGAATAAACTACCTTCTTATTTATCATCACGCATCAATATTAGAATTAGAATTCCTAAAACCAGGTCTCAAGCATGGATTACACTTGAGGCCCATGCGATTTCCACAGAGTTGGGTATGGCTGCCTTTTCCTGTTACGCTCCTTGCCTATGGAATAGCCTGCAGACTAAACTTAAACTTGAGTCTCTTGTAAATATTTATTGTTTGTAACTGTATTGTATATGTATGTATTGCTTGTAACTGTTTCGGGTAATGCAAGTTCTTGTGCTGTTAGGGGAATAACCTATGTGTAAATGTAATCTGTTGCTGTATTTTTTTGTGTTATCTGTGATCGTTTTGTTTGTCTTGTGTAGTTTCTTAATCATTGTACCTAAACTGTATGTGTAAACATGTATACGCAGGGCCCAGCTGTAAAAGAGACCTTGGTCTCAGTTTGTGTTCCTTGTTGAAATAAAGGTATAATAATAAAAAAGAGCACGCTGTCTGGTCCAGCGACGGTGGGTTTGTGCTCATAGACGACGTTGTTTCTGGTGATGTCTGGTGAGGACCTGCCTTACAACAGGCCTACAAGCCCTCAGTCCAGCCTCTCTCAGCCTATTGCGGACAGTCTGAGCACTGATGGAGGGATTGTGTGTTCCTGGTGTAACTCGGGCAGTTGTTGTTGCCATCCTGTACCTGCCCCGCAGGTGTGATGTTCGGATGTACCGATCCTTTGCAGGTGTTGTTACATGTGGTCTGCCACTGCGAGGACGATCAGCTGTCCGTCCTGTCTCCCTGTAGCACTGTCTTAGGCATCTCACAGTACGGACATCGCAATTTATTGCCCTGGCCACATCTGCAGTCCCCATTCCTCCTTGCAGCATGTCTAAGGCACGTTCACGCAGGTGAGCATGGACCTTGGGCATCTTTATTTTGGTGTTTTTCAGAGTCAGTAGAAAGGCCTCTTCAGTGTCCTAAGTTTTCATAACTGTGACCTTAATTGCGTACCGTCTGTAAGCTGTTAGTGTCTTAACGACCGTTCCACAGGTGCATGTTCATTAATTGTTTATGGTTCATTGAACAAGCATGGGAAACATGAAGATCTGTAAAGTTTTGGGGATTTTTACGAATTATCTTTGAAAGACAGGGTCCTGAAAAAGGGACGTTTCTTTTTTTGCTGAGTTTACATTCCTTCATATGGCAGAATATTGTAGCCTAGGCCTATATACATTTGTTCATACGGGCAGAATGTTGTATATAAATTCATTCAAATGGTTATATAAAGGCTGAAGGCTAAAATCAGCCAATATCTAGTTTTCTACAATATATTTAATTTTTAAATGTATTTTCGTTTTATCTAGTTTTTACACCATCCATTAACACCAACCATTCACTATCAACAAAAAAGCATTGCAAAATGCAAAAGATTATGGGGCAAAACATTTATTTAAACCAAAAACTACAAAAAATAAGAGTAGGCTGGCTGCATGACGAGGTCAGGAACAAATCTTCCAAGAATGTGCTTAATGTGTCTCAGAAGGATTGGAGATTACCCGTTTGTGAGAGTTATGCGACCTAGGAATTGGAAAGCATCATATTCGGTGCACTTCCAGGACTTATTTGCGGTCTGTCGTTCCCGTCTATAGGCGTAGCCTTCATGCAACAATATATTATTTTTAAGCACAGAGGATAAATTCGGTTTCTATTGCTTGTCAGGGATGTCACCAGGACCTTAGATAAGTGAGTGCCACTGGGAGTTGGTGGACAATTTTCTCCTCATATTGTAGGCCTACAATATGTCTATCCACTCTTCATTGGCCTATGCTTTTGGTTGCATTTAAGACATGGGCCGTTCGTTTTATTGATCTCAGTATGTCAATGTCAGAGTATCTTGTCATTGTGGTTATTTGTGTTGTATTAAAAAATATTATTGTAATGTCTCCTGTCATGTAAAACTATGTAGAATTGCAGGAAAGTATTTTATTTAGTTATTGTTCATTATCAGCATACATTTGCATGCATTCTCTTAAATCTCTTAAAATAGCCTATACTCTTATTGTGCAATTTATAGCCTACTGCTACTGTTTGTCTATCTGGACTGTCTGCCTGTCTTGGTGAGAATCTTAAGTTAATAAAATACAAAAATTGTCTTTATTATTATTCACCTGAAGGTCCTGGACAGCCAGGGTAGGGCTGCTCTCAGGCATATTTTTTATTTTAAAATGGGAACAATGGGAGAGATGGACAAATACTGATTTCAAAACAAAATGGACCAGTGGTGGTAAAAGTATCCAATTGTCATACTTGAGTAGAAGTTAAAAAAAAGCGCAATAGAAAGGAGGAGGAACCTCCTGTACCTCAGACTCCTGGAGCGGACCAACCACCACTGGCCTGAGGAGAGACACATGAAACGAGGGGTTAATACGGTAATCGGGGGGGAGCTGTAACCTGTAACACACCTCGTTCACTCTCCTCAGGACTTTAAACGGCCCCACAAACCGTGGACCCAGCTTCCGGCAGGGCAGGCGGAGGGGCAGGTTTCAGGTCGAGAGACAGACCCGGTCCCCCGGTGCGAACACCGGGGCCTCACTGCGGTGACAGTCCACACTGGTCTTTTGGCGCAGCGCGGCCCGCTGGAGGTGACCATGGGCGGCTTCCCATGTCTCCTCCGCGCGGCTGAACCATTCGTCCACCGCAGGAGCCTAGGTCTGACTCTGATGCCACGGCGCCAGAACCGGCTGGTTCCCCAATACGCACTGAAAGGGGGAGAGGTCAGTGGAGGAGTGGCGTAGCAGTGTTATTGCCGGTCCTGGCAATAAGACTGCAGAAACCTGCCCACATCCTGGTTCACTCTCTCCACCTGCCCATTACTCTCGGGGTGAAAACCCGAGGTGAGGCTGATTGAGATCCCCAGACGTTCCATGAACGGCCTCCAGACTCTCGAAGTGAACTGGGGACCCCGATCAGACACACCCTGTAGTGCCGGAAGACGTGTGTAAACAGGGCCTCCGCAGTTTGTAGGGCCGTAGGGAGACCGGGCAGAGGGAGGAGACGACAGGACTTAGAGAAACGATCCACAACGACCAGGATCGTGGTGTTTCCCTGTGAGGGAGGAAGATCCGTCAGAAAATCCACCGACAGGTTTGACCAAGGCCGTTGTGGAACGGGTAAGGGATGTAGCTTACCTCTGGGCAGGTGTCTAGGAGCCTTACACTGGGCGCACACCGAGTAGGAGGAAACATAAACCCTCACGTCCTTTGCCAAGTTAGGCCACCAGTACCTCCCACTCAGACAGCGCACCGTCCGACCGATCCCCGGATGACCAGAGGAAGGTGACGTGTGGGCCCAATAGATCAACTGGTCACAGACAGCAAACGTACAGGACCCCCCTTCAGCAGTGAGGTTATGGGAGCAGCCACCTGGCCAAACCCCCGGATAAATACTCCGGTAGTAATTGGCAAACCCTAAAAATCGCTGCACCTCCTTTACCGTGGTGGGAGTCGGCCAATTACGCACGGCTGAAATGCTGTCACTCTCCATCTCCACCCCTGATGTGGAAATGCGATACCCTAGGAAGGAGATGACCTGCTAAAAGAACAGGCATTTCTCAGCCTTGACGTACAGGTCATGCTCCAACAGTCGTCCAAGTACCCTGCACACCAGGGACACATGCTCGGCGCATGTAGCGGAGTATATCAGAATGTCATCGATATACACCACTACACCCTGCCCGTGCAGGTCCCTGAAAATCTTGTCTAAAATCTTGTTCTCCATATCTCTTTTGGGCAACCTGGCTTTCTCTTGCTGTCTAGTGTCCAGCGTAGAGCAATCGTAGGGTATGCATCTGATGGTAATTTGCATACATGTCCCAGCCATCCTTAGGAGTGCTTTACTTTGAAATGTTTTCAGTTTGTGTGCTATTGCTGCAAGGACTTTCCAACATTCTGACCCATATAGGAGAACACTGAGAACATTGCTTTTGAAGATGTGGATTTTGAGGGATTGGCTGATGTTCTTGGCTGTCCATACTGGTCTTAACATGGCAAAGGCCTGGTTCCTTTTAGTGAACCTGGTGTTCACATCGCTCATGGAATCGCCAACCTTGGTCATCTTGCTCCCAAGATAAATATACTTATTCACCTCTTCCAAAGCAGTTTTGTTGATGTTGATTCTTGTGTTGATTCTTGTGTTCATCCTGATGGATTTTGTCTTTTGAATGTTGATGTCGAGGCCTGCCATTTGTGAGATATTTACTAACTTTGGAGTTTTTCCCTGCAAGTCCTGATGTCGACTTGTAAGAAGAGTTAGATTGTCTGCGTAGTCCAGGGCACGGTTGCATAAAACACTGTAAGTTCATTTTCCCTTCAAGTTTCCAGAACTTTAAGTCAGTTGCACAAAACATTTTAAGGGGAATTTCCCCCTTAAATTAAGTGAAAAAGTTAAGGGTGCCTATGAGGTCCCTTAACTGCTTCATTCAGTATGGATATCAATGTACTGTAAACAGCATTTGTGGAGGTTAATGTTGCTTTCATCTGCTCTGGTTACAAAAGGAAAAACATCAACCAGCTAGCTACTTAGCTAAACAATGGAAGGTGCACAATCCATGGCTACAAGCTAGTTGGCTCATTAGCTATGGCTACTCTGTAAGCTAGCTTGACGTACTAGAAGGTAACATAAACAAGTTGAGAAAAAAGTTACAAGAAACGTGGTTTATTCTCTTCTGAAGCAATTTGGTTATCCTGTCATGATTGTAGAAGTTCTATTTTGCTATCTCACAAAAATGAAAGCGATCTCTTTGACGAGACGTTTAGTCAGTGAATCAGGCCTTTTCCATGGTAACCAGATACTCTTTCTGCCATACATGCCTTCAAACTACCGTAAATACCCCTTAAGTATGCACTTACTTAAATATTTGAGAGGCTCTATGCAATACCCATAAACAATCCCATTAAGAATAGGGAAAATGATTCCTTGAAGGAAACACTTAAGATGTTTTATGCAACCGAGCCAAGATCCTCAAGCACTGAGTCAAATGATCTCATGTTTTCCATCTTTTGTAGTTTCCTCCATCAGCCAGTTAACTGCCAGGACAATATGGTGACAATATGCATTCTGGTCTGACTCCTGTGTTAACTGTAAAGCTGTTTGTGAGGTGGTTGTTACAGATGACCTTGCATTCAACATCAAAATAGAGAGCCTTAATGATGTTGACAATCTTGTTTGGGATGCCATAATGTCACAGGATTTTCCAGAGTGATTCTTTATGAAGACTGTCAAAGGTATTCAAAGTCAACATATACAGTGGCAAGAAAAAGTATGTGAACCCTTTGGAATTACCTGGATTTCTGCATAAATTGGTCATCAAATTTGATCTGATCTTCATCTAAATCACAACAATAGACAAACATAGTGTGCTTAAACTTATAACACCCAAATTATTGTATTTTTCTTGTCAATATTTGAATACATAATTTAAACATTCACAGTGCAGGTTGGAAAAAGTATGTGGACCCCTAGGCTAATGACTTCTCCAAAAGCTAATTGGAGTCAGGAGTAAGCTAACCTGGAGTCCAATCAATGAGACAAGATTGGAGATGTTGGTTTGAGCTGCCTTCCCTATAAAAACACTCACAAAATTTGAGTTTGCTATTCACAAGAAGCATTGCCTGATGTGAACCATGCCTCGAAAAAAAGAGATCTCAGAAGACCTAAGGTTAAGAAATGTTGACTTGCATAAATCTGGAAAGGGTTACAGAAGTATCTCTAAAAGGCCTGAAAGGCCTTGGAGAAAGTTCCGCACTGTGGCTACTCTCCCTACGAGTGGCCATCCTGCAATGATGACTGCAAGAGCACAGCGCAGAATGCTCAATGAGGTTAAGAAGAATCCTAGAGTGTCAGCTAAAGACTTACAGAAACCTCGGGAACATGCTAAAATCTCTGTTGACGAGTCTACGATAGGTAAAACACTAAACAAGAATGGTGTTCATGGGAGGACATCACGGAAGAAGCCACTGCTGTCCCCCAAAAATATTTCTGCACGTCTGAAGTTTGCAAAAGTGCACCAGGATATTCCGTAGCACTACTGGCAACATATTCTGTGAACAGATGAAACTACAGTTGAGTTGTTTGGAAGGAATACACAACACTATGTGTGGAGAAAAAAGGCACAGCACACCAACATCAAAACCTCATCCCAACTGTAAAGTATGGTGGAGGGAGCATCATGGTTTGGGGCTGCTTTGCTGCCTCAGGGTCTGGACAGCTTGCTATCATCGATGGAAAAATGAAGTCCCAAGTTTATCAAGACATTTTGCAGGTGAATGTTAGGCTATCTGTCCACCAATTGAAGCTTAACAGAAGTTGGGTGATGCAACAGGACAACGACCCAAAACACAGAAGTAAATCAACAACAGAATGACTTCTACAGAAGAAAATACGCCTTCTGACCTCAACCCGATTGAGATGCTGTGGCATGACCTTAAGAGAGAAGTTCACAGCAGACATCCCAAGAATATTGCTGAACTGAAACAGTTTTGTAAAGAGGAATGGTCCAAAGTCTGATCTACAACTACAGAAAACATTTGGTTTAAGTTATTGCTGCCAAAGGAGGGTCAACCACTTATTAAATCCAAGGGTTCACATACTTTTTCCACGCTGCACTGTGAATGTTTACACAGTGTGTTCAATAAAGACATGAAAATGTATACAGTTGAAGTCGGAAGTTGACATACACCTTAGCCAAACACATTTAAACTCAGTTTTTCACAATTCCTGACATTTTATCCCAGTAAAAATTCCCTGTCTTAGCTCAGTTAGGATCACCACTTTATTCTAAGAATGTGAAATGTCAGAATAATAGCAGAGAGAATTATTTATTTCAACGTTTATTTCTTTCATCACATTGCGAGTGGGTCAGAAGTTTACATACACTCAATTAGTATTTGGTAGCATTGCCTTTAAATTGATTAACTTGGGTGAAACTTTCGGGTAGCCTTCCACAAGCTTCCCACAATAAGTTGGGTTGAATTTTGGCTCATTCCTCCTGACAGAGCTGGTGTAACCGAGTCAGGTTTGTAGGCCTCCTTGCTAGCACACACTTTTTTTCAGTTCTGCCCACCAATTTTCTATGGGATTGAGGTCAGGACTTTGGGATTGCCACTCCAATACCTTGACTTTGTTGTCCTTAAGCCATTTTGCCGCAACTTTGGAAGTATGCTTGGGGTCATTGTCCATTTGGAAGACCCATTTGTGACCAAGCTTTAACTTCCTGAATGATGTCATGAGATGTTGCTTCAATATACAGTGAGGGAAAAAGTATTTGATCCCCTGCTGATTTTGTACGTTTGCCCACTGACAAAGAAATTATCAGTTTATAATTTTTATTGTAGGTTTATTTGAACAGTGAGAAACAGAATAACAAAAAAATCCAGAAAAACGCATGTCAAAAATGTTATAAAATTATTTGCATTTTAATGAGGGAAATAAGTATTTGACCCCTCTGCAAAACATGACTTAGTAATTGGTGGCAAAACCCTTGTTGGCAATCACAGAGGTCAGACGTTTCTTGTAGTTGGCCACCAGGTTTGCACACATCTCAGGAGGGATTTTGTCCCACTCCTCTTTGCAGATCTTCTCCAAGTCGCTAAGGTTTCGAGGCTGACGTTTGGCAACTCGAACCTTCAGCTCCCTCCACTGATTTTCTATGGGATTAAGGTCTGGAGACTGGCTAGGCCACTCCAGGACCTTATTGTGCTTCTTCTTGAGCCACTCCTTTGTTGCCTTGGCCATGTGTCATTGTCATGCTGGAATACCTATCCACGACCCCTTTTCAATGCCCTGGCTGAGGGAAGGAGGTTCTCACCCAAGATTTGACGGTACATGGCCCCGTCCATCGTCCCTTTGATGCGGTGAAGTTGTCCTGTCCCCTTAGCAGAAAAACACCCCCAAATCATAATGTTTCCACTTCCATGCTTGACGGTGGGGATGGTGTTCTTGGGGTCATAGGCAGCATTCCTCCTCCTCCAAACACGGCGAGTTGAGTTGATGCCAAAGAGCTCCATTTTGGTCTCATCTGACCACAACACTTTCACCCAGTTGTCCTCTGAATCATTCAGATGTTCATTGGCAAACTTCAGACGGGCATGTATATGTGCTTTCTTGAGCAGGGGACCTTGCGGGCGCTGCAGGATTTCAGTCCTTCACGGCATAGTGTGTTACCAATTGTTTTCTTGGTGACTATGGTCCCAGCTGCCTTGAGATCATTGACAAGATCCTCCCGTGTAGTTCTGGGCTGATTCCTCACCGTTCTCATGACCATTGCAACTCCACGAGGTGAGATTTTGCATGGAGCCCCAGGCCGAGGGAGGTTGACAGTTCTTTTGTGTTTCTTCCATTTGCGAATAATCGCACCAACTGTTGTCACCTTCTCACCAAGCTGCTTGACGATGGTCTTGTAGCCCATTCCAGCCTTGTGTAGGTCTACAATCTTGTCCCTGACATCCTTGGAGAGCTCTTTGGTCTTGACCATGGTGGAGAGTTTGGAATCTGATTGATTGATTGCTTCTGTGGACTGGTGTCTTTTATACAGGTAACAAACTGAGATTAGGAGTACTCCCGTTAAGAGTGTGCTCCTAATCTCAGCTCGTTACCTGTATAAAAGACACCTGGGAGCCAGAAATATTTCTGATTGAGAGGGGGTCAAATACTTATTTCCCTCATTAAAATGCATATCAATATATAACATTTTTGACATGCGTTTTTCAGGATTTTTTTGTTGTTATTCTGTCTCTCACTGTTCAAATAAACCTACCATTAAAATTATAGACTGATCATTTCTTTATCCGTGGGCAAACGTACAAAATCAGCAGGGGATCAAATACTTTTTTCCCTCACTGTATCCACATAATTTTCCTGCCTCATGATGCCATCTATTTTGTGAAGTGCACCAGTCCCTCCTGCAGCAAAGCATCCCCACAACATGATGCTGCCACCCCCGTGCTTCACGTTAGGGATGGTGTTCTTCGGCTTGAAAGCCTCCCCATTTTTCCTGCAAACATAACGATGGTCATTATGGCCAAACAGTTATTTTTGTTTCAACAGACCAGAGAATATTTGTCCTAAAAGTACGATCTTTGTCCCCATGTGCAGTTGCAAACCGTAGTCTGTCTTTTTTATGGCGGTTTTGGAGCAGTGGCTTCTTCCTTGCTGAGCGGCCTTTCAGGTTATGTCGATATAGGATTCGTTTTACTTTGGATATTGTCACGTCCTGACCATAGTAAGATTTGATTTTCTATGGTAGAGTAGGTCAGGGCGTGACAAGGGGTGTTTTGTGTTTTTCTATGTTTTCTATATCTATGTTGTTTTTTGGGGGGTTGATCTCCAATTGGAGGCAGCTGGTCCTCGTTACCTCTGATTGGAGATCATATTTAAGTAGGGGTTTTTCTTCCTGGGTTTTGTGGGTGATTATCTTTTGAGTAGTGTTTGTTTCTCTCTGCGTCACGGTTTGTTGTTTTTCTAAATTCAGTTATTTATGTTTTGCAAAGTTTCACGGATTTAATAAAATGTGGAACTACAACCACGCTGCACTTTGGTCCGATCCTTTCGACAGCCGTGACAGATATAGATACTTTTGTACCTGTTTCTGTCACGTCCTGACCCTAGTAAGATGTCATTTTCTATAGTAGAGTAGGTCAGGGCGGGACAGGGGGTGTTTTTGGGTTCTATGTTTTCTATTTCTATGTTGGGATTGTTTGGGTTGACCTCTAATTGGAGCCAGCTGATCCTCGTTGCCTTTAATTAGAGATCATATTTAAGTAGGGGTTTTTCTTCCTGGGTTTTGTGGGTAGTTGTTTTCTGTTTAGTGTATGTCACCTGACGGAACTGTTGTCGGTCGTTTTGTTGTTTTGTTAAAAAGTATAGTCATTAAAAGTAAATATGAGCACTCTACACGCTGCGCCTTGGTCCCCTTTATACGACCCGCGTTACAGAACTACCCACCATGATTGGATCAAGCGGCGTGCCCGGGCAGAAATGGACACCTGGTCACATCAGGAGTGGATTGAGAGGAGAGACTGGACTTGGGGCCAGGTAATCAAGCGATATCGGAGCCTACCTGGGAAGAACGAGAGGCAGCCCCAAAAAGATTTTGGCGGGGGGGGGGCACACGGGTAATTTGGCTGGGCCAGTTCTGGGACCTGAGCCAATTCCCCGTGCTTTTTGTGGTGAGCATGTGCCTGCCTCTCGCACTCTCTCTCCAGTGCGCCTCCATAGCACAGTACGTCCTGTGCCTGCTCCTCGCGCTCTCCCTCCAGTGCGCATCCAGAATCCAGTACGTCCTGTGCCTGTTCTTCGCACTCTCCCTCCAGTGCGCATCCATAACCCAGTACGGCCGGTGCCTGCTTTGAGCACTCGTTCCTCAGTGCGTCTCCCCAGTCCGGTGAGACCGGTTCCTGCTCCACGTACTAAGCCTCCAGTGATAATCGATGGTCTGACGCCTGTAGAGATGATCCATGGCACTAAGCCTCTAGTGATGATCTATGGCCCGGAGCCTGTAAGGATATTCCATGGCACGAAGCCTGAAGAGGTAATCCATGGCCCGGAACCTGAGGAAATAATCCTTGGCAAGAAGCCTGGAGGAATTATAAATGGTCCGGAGCCTGTAGGGATAAACCATGACACGAAGCCTGTAGGAATCATTCATGGCCCGGCACCTGTAGAGATAATCCATGGTAAGAAGTCTCCAGTGATGATCCTTGGGGCGGAACCTGTAGAGATGATCCATGGCATGGAGCCAGCAACAACGTTCACTAGTCCGGAACCTATTATGACGCCTCCCAGTCTGGAGCCTCTGGCGACGCTTTTCCGTCCGGAGCCTCCAGTGACACTCCTCAGTTCGGAGCCTCCAGCGACGCTCTTCAGTCCGGAGCCTCCAACGATGCTCCCCAGTCCGGAGTCTCCAGCTACGCACCCCAGTCCGGAGCCTCCGGCTACGCTCCCCAGTCCGGAGCCTCCGGCTACGCTCCCCAGTCCGGAGCCTCCGGCTACGCTCCCCAGTCCGGAGCCTCCGGCTACGCTCCCCAGTCCGGAGCCTCGGGCGACGCTCCCCAGTCCGGAGCCTCCGGCGACGCTCCCCAGTCCGGAGCCTCCGGCGACGGTCCGCAGCCCGGAGCCTCCAGCAGTGGCCCGCAGCCCGGAACCTCCAGCAATGATCTGCAGTCCGGTTCCTTCGACGACGATCCATGGTCAGGTGGTAATAAAGCAGAAGGATCAGCGGGTGGAGCAGGGAGTACGCCCAGAACCGGAGCCGCCTCCTATGCTGGAGGTTAAGGTTATGTGGACTGCATTTGAGCCGCCATAGACTTTTGTTACCCTCCCTATCCTCCCTTTGTGTTTTGTGGTTGTTTTGTTGGGTTTTGTTTATGCTGCATTTGGGGTCTGCAACTTTGGGGGGGAGTACTATCACGTCCTGACCCTAGTAAGATGTCATTTCCTATAGTAGAGTAGGTCAGGGCGTAACAGGGGGTGTTTTGTGTTCTATGTTTTCTATTTCTATGTTTAAGTTCTAGTTTTTCTATTTCTATGTTGCGATTGTTTGGGTTGATCTCTAATTGGAGCCAGCTGATCCTCGTTGCCTCTGATTAGAGATCATATTTAAGTAGGGGCTTTTCTTCCTGGGTTTTGTTCGTTGTTTTCTGTTTAGTGTACGTCACCTGACTGAACTGTTGTCGGTCGTTTTGTTGTTTTGTTAAAAAGTATAATCATTAAAAGTAAATATGAGCACTCTACACGCTGCGCCTTGGTCCCCTTTATACGACCCGCGTTAGTTTCCTCCAGCATCTTCACAAGGTCCTTTGCTGTTGTTCTGGGATTGATTTGCACTTTTCGCACCAAAGTACGTTCATCTCTGGGCTGATTTCTTTTGATTTTCCCATGATGTCAATCAAAGAGGCACTGAGTTTGAAGGTAGGCCTTGAAATACATCCACAGGTACACCTCCAATTGACTCAAATGATGTCAATTAGCCTATCAGAAGCTTCTAAAGCCATGACATAATTTTCTGGAATTTTCAAGTTGTTTAAAGTCACAGTTAACTTAGTGTATGTAAACTTCTGACCCACTGGAATTGTGATACAGTGAATTATTAGTGAAATAATTTGTCTGTAAACAATTGTTGGAAAAATTACTTGTGTCATGCACAAAGTAGATGTCCTAACCGACTTTCCAAAACTATAGTTTGTTAACAAGAAATTTGTGGAGTGGTTGAAAAACAAGTTTCATCCTAATTGTATGTAAACTTCCGACTTCAACTGTAATTGTTTGTGTGTTAGTTTTAGCATACTGTGTTTGTTTATTGTGTTGAACTAGATGAAGATCAGATCAAATTTCATGACCGATTTCTGCAGAAATCCAGGTATTTCCAAAGGGTTCACATACTTTTTTATTGCCACTGTAGGTGGTGATATTCCATTCGGCACTCTGCTGTAGGACTTGCCTGAGGATGAAGATCTCGTCTGTGCAAGATTACCCTCTTCTGAAGCCTGTTTGCTCTTGACTTATGATAATTTCCACAGCCTCCATGATTCTTTTAAAAATGATTATGCTGAACAGTTTGCTTGTTATCAGTAATACCGTGATGCCTCCAGTTGTTGCAATTCCCAAATTTTATTTTCTTGGGCAACTTTGCTATTAGGCCTGTTCTCCATTCTGTCTGTGCTTGTTCGAGTCCCAAACCTTCTGAAAATCTTACACAGCTGTCTTGGTGTTTGGATGTTCTCTACTTTAAGAATTTCTGGGCATATGCCGTCTTCTTGTCGTTGAATGTTTCTGATTCAAAGGAAAGATATTTCTCCAAACAATGATCTTTATTTAATATTGATTGATTATTGCAATAATGAAGCTGGTCGATCCCACACTCTGAAATGTGATGCCGAGAGCTCCACGAGCAGAACCGAGCCACATTATTTTATAGTTAAGACACATCCTCCTGAATACGTGACAAACAACAGATGGAATAGGTCAAAAAATTTGGATTTGTATGTGAGAAAGGAGTATCCCCAGCCAGATAGCATTTACTGTGAAGACTGTTCCAATTGTATAGAAACCAGGGTTTGGCCCCTAAGACAACGTTCCCCCATCAGCCGTCCACACCAGAGACATCTCCTCCCTGGTACCTCACAGTATACAAACACCAACTCATTCTATGGAATGCAGGCTGTAGGTTTTTATCACCAAGCCATCATAAATCAATTGCTATCGCCAAGGCCCAGATGTCCAACTCAGTCCCACAGACACAGATGAGAGTACTCATCAGACCTTATTTGATACATAAACAGTGTTATAACATAATCTTGTAATTTTTCTACCATATTCTCCTGGTGCTTATCACTTTTCTGAGCTCCAATTGCATCCTTCACTTCTGAGATCGTTATAGGCCCAAGGTAGATGTCAAGGTCTTCTTCAGCTTCAGGGATATCAGCTGTGGTTGTTTGGTCAGAATGCTTTGAAAGTGTTCCTTCCACCAAATATTTTTTTTTTTTTCGTCTGTCTTTCAGTGGGACATCCTGGCTGGCCTTTTTGTCTCCTGTGCGTTTCACCAGATTGTGGTTGCTGCCACTGTCTGCCTGTCTTTTGACTCATCTGTCATGCAGAGATCTTCTCCACTTGCTGATAAATCAGAATGTGGTCAATCTGAGTGTCTGTCTTGCCATCTGGTGATTTCCATGCAAGGTTGTGGATCCTTTCATGCTTAAACAGCATGCCACCTATGAGCAAGTTGTTTTCCTTCTCACAAACTGCACAGACATTCACCATTTTCATTTCTCCTTCCTCGTGCACGATTGTCTTCTCCAACTCTTGCATTGAGCTCTCCTATTATGAGTAGGACATCATGCTTGGGTACTGGTTCTATTTAAAATGAAACAGGCATGGTGCAAGCTCTTATTCACTGAAAATTATTTTATAGGTCATTAAGCAATCACAGCCCTCCTTTAGGATTATTCAGCAAATCACCAGCAGAGGGAGTTCCCTTTGAAACCCTTTTCCCATTCTCTGTGTTGTTGGTGCTCTTAACATGTATCATACCGTCAAAATTAGCAGAGAGCCCACTCTGGATTTCTGTATTTTAGAGCACACTATTTAAAATATATATATATATATATTTCGCCTTTATTTAACCAGGTAGGCTAGTTGAGAAATAGTCCTCATTAGCAACTGCGACCTGGCCAAGATAAAGCATAGAAATTCGACACATACAACAACACAGAGTTACACATGGAATAAACAAAACATACAGTCAATAATACAGTAGAAAAAAGAAAACAAAAAGTCTATATACAGTGAGTGCAAATGAGGTAAGGTAAGGGAGATAAGGCAATAAATAGGCCATGGTAGAAAAGTTATTACAATATAGCAATTAAACACTGGAATGGTAGATGTGCAGAAGATGAATGTGCAAGTAGAGATACTGGGGTGCAAAGGAGCAAGATAAATAAATAAATACAGTATGGGGATGAGGTAGATAGATGGGCTGTTTACAGATGGGCTATGTACAGGTGCAGTTATCTGTGAGCTGCTCTGACAGCTGGTGCTTAAAGCTAGCGAGGGAGATATGAGTCTCCAGCTTCAGTGATTTTTGCAGTTCGTTCCAGTCATTGGCAGCAGAGAACTGGAAGGAAAGGCGACCAAAGTAGGAATTGGCTTTGGGGGTGACCAGTGAGATATACCTGCTGGAGCGCGTGCTACGAGTGGGTGCTCTATGGTGACCAGTGAGCTGAGATAAGGCGGGGCTTTACCTAGCAGAGACTTGAAGATAACCTGTAGCCAGTGGGTTTGGCGACGAGTATGAAGCGAGGGCCAACCAACGAGAGCGTACAGGTCGCAATGGTGGGTAGTGTATGGGGCTTTGGTGACAAAACGGATGACACTGTGATAGACTGCATCCAATTTGTTGAGTAGAGTGTTGGAGGCTATTTTATAGATGACATCACCGAAGTCGAGGATCAGTAGGATGGTTAGTTTTACTAGGGTATGTTTGGCAGCATGAGTGAATGATGCTTTGTTGCGATATAGGAAGCCGATTCTAGATTTAATTTTGGATTGAAGATGCTTAATGTGAGTCTGGAAGGAGAGTTTACAGTCTAACCAGACACCTAGGTATTTGTAGTTGTCCACGTATTCTAAGTCAGAGCCATCCAGAGTAGTGATGCTGGACAGGTGGGCAGGTGCGGGCAGTGATCGATTGAATAGCATGCATTTAGTTCAGTTGGAGGCCACGGCATTGAAGCTCGTCTGGAGGTTAGTTAACACAGTGTCCAAAGAGGTGCCAGAAGTATACAGAATGGTGTCGTCTGCGTAGAGGTGGATCAGAGAATCACCAGCAGCAGGAGCGACATCCTTGATGTATATAGATTAGAGAGTCGGCCCGAGAATTGAACCCTGTGGCACCCCCATAGAGACTGCCAGAGGTCCGGACAACAGGCACTCCGATTTGACACACAGAACTCTATCAGAGAAGTAGTTGGTAAACCAGGCGAGGCAATCATTTACATTTTAGTAATTTTAGCAGACGCTCTTATCCAGAGCGACTTACAGTAGTGAATGCATACATTTCATTTCATGCATTTAAAAAAAAAAACATTTGTACATACATTGTACATTTTTTTGTTGGTACATTTGAGAAACCAAGGCTGTTGAGTCTGCCGATAAGAATGTGGTGATTGACAGAGTCGAAAGCCTTGGCCAGGTCGATGAATACTGCTGCACAGTAATGTCTCTTATCGATGGCGGTTATGATATCATTTAGGACCTTGAGCGTGGCTGAGGTGCACCCATGACCAGCTCTGAAACCAGATTGCATAGCGGAGATGGTTCGGTGAGATTCGAAATAGTCGGTAATCTGTTTGTTAACTTGGCTTTCGAAGACCTTAGAAAGACAGGGTAGGATAGATATAGGTCTGTAGCAGCTTGGGTCTAGAGAGTCACCCCCTTTGAAGAGGGGGATGACCGCGGCAGCTTTCAAATCTTTGGGAATCTCAGACGATACGAAAGAGAGGTTGAACAGGCTAGTAATAGGGGTTGCAACTATTTTGGCAGATAATTTTAGAAAGAGAGGGTCCAGATTGTCTAGCCCGGCTGATTTGTAAGGGTCCAGATTTTGCAGCTCTTTCAGAACATCAGCTATCTGGATTTGGGTGAAGGAGAAATGGTGGGGGCTTGGGCGGTTTGCTGTGGAGGGTGCCGGGCAGTTGACCGGGGTAGGGGTAGCCAGGTGGAAAGCATGGCCAGCCGTAGAGAAATGCTTATTGAAATTCTGAATTATCGTGGATTTATCGGTGGTAACAGTGTTTCCTAGCCTCAGAGCAGTGGGCAGCTGGGAGGAGGTGCTCTTATTTTCCATGGACTTTACAGTGTCCCAGAACCTTTTTGAGTTTGTGCTACAGGATGCAAATTTCTGTTTGAAAAAGCTAGCCTTAACTTTTTTAACTGCCTGTGTATATTTGTTCCTAACTTCCCTGAAAAGTTCCATATCACGGATTATTATGACACCAAGATGTTGTCTGTATCACGTATGGTTCACAGATCATAGGGTCTTACAGGATTCATGTATAGGTCTAATAAGGGCCTAAAGTAGCCACTTTCATCATGATTTTCTTAAAAAGGGTTTGTAATACAAATGTCAAAAGAATGTAAAAAGTAATTCCTCCCAATAAAGATTCTATGTGTCACGTTCTGACCAGTAAAAGGTTTATTTGTTATTGTAGTTTGGTCAGGACGTGGCAGGGGGTGTTTGTTTTATGTGGTTCGGGGATTGTTGGGTTATGTTATTATGTAAGAGGGGTGTTTGTTTAGAGTGTTCCGGGGTTTTTGGGCTATGTTCTTGTTAGTTTATTTCTCTGTTAGTTCTAGTCGTTCTATGTCTATGTTTAGTTAATGGGGTTGACCTTCAATTGGAAGCAGCTGCTCCTCGTTGCTTCTAATTGAAGGTCTTATTTAAGAGGGGTGTTTGTTCTATGGTATTTGTGGGTAATTGTCTCCTGTTTAGTGTCTGAGCACCTGATAGGACTGTTAGTGTCATTCGTTTGTATACGTGATTTGTTTGTTTTTCCTTCTTCACATTAAAAAGAAGATGAGTATACACGTTCCCGCTGCGTTTTGGTCTGATCCTTACGACACCTGTTACACTATGTGAGAATTGCCAGAACAATATGGGATACCGAACAAAGTATACAAACACTTATCTATAGTAGAGTATTCCGACAATGATCAATAACTTTTAACACATATATTGAATGTAATTTCTGATTAGGCATGAAGAGGAATGGGCAAACATTTACACACACTGGCCCACAATGATGCATGGCAACAGTTTAGAATAAAGACTATAGGAGCTGAACTTTCCAGGCCAGTCAGAATATCCTGGGACACGTTTTACATTCACTGAAATGTCCACACTCTCATATACATATAGATTTGGTTGGACACATTCTTTCCTTACCCAAATGAATGCCTGTAATCCTGACTTGAAGTGGAGTCTGATTAGACATAAAGAGGAATGGGCAAACATTTACACACACCGGCCCACAGTCATGCATGGCAACAGTTTAGAATAAAGACCGTAGGAGCTGAACTTGCCAGGCCAGTCAGAACGTCCTGGGACTGGTCTATGAACACGTTTTACATTCACACAAGTGTCCACACTCGAATGTAGACTATCTGAATATGGTTGGACACATTCTTTCCTTATTCAAACTAATGCCTGTAATCCTAACTTTAAGTAGAGTCTGAGAGACCTAGAATTTAGATGTTTTAAAAACTGATTGTGAACTCTTTATGAACACAGTAAGTGTGTTATGATGGGGTTAACATGTAAAAAAAAAGAAGAGAAAAAAAAGAGAAAGGTCAGCACATTATAAGCTCAGACACACATCAGCCATTTGGACACAAGCCTCCCTCTCCCGCATTCATTATGTCCATTTAGAAAAACTTCACTCGGCAGTTCCACTTGGAACAGTGCAAAATTGAAAAACAGACTGTCACCCAGGATTAGAGGCGAGCCCTCTGTTTTTAAAAGGCACTGGAGCATCGCTGAGCCTTAGTGACCCAGCCAACACAGGCTATGGTCTGGCTGCTGTGACCAGAGTTAGGCCAGGCTCCTCTTCACAAGGCTCAGTCAGCTACTGTACTGTACTGTACTTTACTATACTGCCTGTTGGCTGACGTTCCACATACCTATTGAAGTCTCTACCACTAATCAGAACACTATAGTTAGTTAATCTAGTTTATTAGCTTTCCATTTGACTAATTCTTCATTAAAGCTAAATGTTGCAATAATTTTACAGTAGTCTATTTCATATCAAGACATCTTTCCCCCCACCATGTGCTAAATGTTTCATATGATATCTATGGCTCTGTGTGGTTATCCGATGAGGAAGTTGGTGACAACCCTGTAGCCACCAGTTTACATTTACACAGTGGCAGTAAAGCGAAAGCGAGCCAAGCTGTCACACACTGTGTTCCTTTGCCTACATGGAGGATGATGATTCATTATTAAAGCATTACTATTGTGAGGCAGTGTATGCCGGCCAGTACAATCAGGATCTGGCTGGTTTGGGCTCACAGACAGGTGAGGCTGAGCTGTCAGAGGCTGGGTCACCGTGCTGTTTCACACATCTCTCTCTACCTCTCACTCTTACTCTCTCTAGGCTCTCTCTCTCCCTCTCAGTCATGGCAGACGTGCGCATTGCCTCATACATTCTCTCTCTTCCTCTCTCGCTCTCTCTCACTCGTATCTCTCTCTCTCTCTCTCTCTCTCTCTCTCTCTCAATTTTGCTTTATTGGCATGACGTAACAATGTACATATTACCAAAGCTTACTTTTGATATTTACAATATGAAAATAATAAGAATCAAAATTGTCAACGGGACAACAGTAACAACAATAACCAAGGGTCAAAATAACCATACATTGAACAATAACAATAAGCATACTGTAGAGGACATGTGCTGGTTGATTGGTCTGTCAGACACAGCAATGTAGTGCGCTGCCAACCCACAGCTCTCTGCGTCCTCCCCCAACAGGATGGGTAGCCTACTCTCATCAGAGGTCTTTGAAACTTTGAATAAGGGTTTCAAATTTCGGGAAATTACATTTTTTACATTTTGTCAGGAAATGCAGCTCTGTCTCAGGTTCTGCTGTTGTGCAGTGATTGCACAGCCTTTCCTCTACAGGGAGACAGATTTTCCTGTGTCTACCCTTTCTCAATGGCAAGGCTGTGCTGACTGAGCCTGTACTTTGTCAAGGTTTTTCTAAGGTTTTGATCAGTAACCACGGTCAAATAGTTTGCCACAGTGTACTGTCGATTTAGGGCCAGATAGCACTGCATTTTGCTTTGTGCTTGTGTTTCCCAATAAGCAATATAGTTTTGTTTTGATTGTGTTGTAATTTGTTTTATTCTGATTGATTGAATGTTCTGGTCCTGGGGCTTCAGTGTGTTAGTAGAACAGGTTTGTGAACTCAGCCCCAGGACCAGCTGGACTCTCTCTCTCTCTCTCTCTCTCTCTCTCTCTCTCTCTCTCTCTTCCCCTCTCTTCCTCTCAGTCATGGCAGACGTGCGCATTGCCTCATATGTCCTTTCTCATTCTCTCTTCCTCTGAGTCAAAATGAGAACCCACACACCATGAGCTCTGTAATGGTCATAAGGATAGACCTAAAACAGACCATTATAGTCATTTCTCTTGCTCTCTCTCTCTTTGACTCTCTTTAGGCTCTCTCTCTCTTTCTCTCTCTTTCTCTTTCTCTTTGACTCTCTCTAAGCTCTCGCTCTCTCTCTTTGACTCTCTAGGCTCTCTCTCTCCCCCTCTCTTTCTCTCAGTCATGGCAGACGTGCGCATTGCCTCATACGTCCTCTCTCATTCTCTCTTCCTCTGAGTCATGCAGTAGTGGGGACCTGGGCAGCCTCTGTCTCACTCTCTCTAAACCTGTCTAGCTATAGTGGTGTAACACTCTCAATGACATACTGTAGTGGGAACAGATGATGTGTGTGTGACTGCAAGCATGTTACATGCAGTCAGTAGAAAGATAACTCACCACAATACTAAACTGGACCATAAAAAGCTTGTGGATGTAGGTTAAGTAAATGTTTCAGAGCAGCTGGTAAACCTTCCCTTACACCAAAATGGATGATGTAAAAATCACAAAAATGACATTATACGCCTAGATCGGTGGGGTGAAAAATCTTCAGACTGGCGTCATGTAACAAATGCCATGTTAACTCATTCTTTTGAGGTGCCTCAGGTCTCTCTACAGTCTGCGTGTGAATGGGCCAAACCACTACATCATACCAGACATAGCAGCACTGCCACTAGCCTAGCGCTCAGCTTGGCCTTTCATGTTCACTCACCTCAGGTGAACCCATCGCTTGCATTCACAACGTTACATCAAAACACTCCTTACAATCAACTGAACCAGATGGAGCAGTGCTGCACATTTCCATTTGTATTTCAATATGAACATTGATGCATAGGCTGTTTGTTCTTAATGGTAAGATACAGTGTATATGGTTTCTCACCATAATATTTGATGACACGCTAAATCTCTGGCTCGATTGCCATCCAGGACCTCTATATCAGAAAGGAAGGCCCAGAAATTCCTTAAAGACTCCAACCATCCAAGCCATAGACCATTCTCTCTGCTTCCGCATGGCAAGTGGTACGGTGGCGGCAGCGTAGCCTGGCGGGTAGGAGCGTTTGGCCAGTAACCGAAAAGTTGCTGGATCGAATCCCCGAGCTGACATGGTAAAAATCTGACAAGGCACTGTTCCCTGGGCGCCGTGGATGTTGATTAAGGCAGCCCTCCACACTTCTCTGATTCAGAGGGGTTGGGTTAAATGCAGAAGACACATTTCAGTTGAATGTATTCAGTTGTACAACTGACTAGGTATCCCCCTTTCCTTACGGTGCATCAAGTCTGACACCAACAGGCTCCTGAACAGCTTCTATTCCCATGCCATTTTTATTTAATTTTTTATTTTATCTTTATTTAACTAGGCAAGTCAGTTAAGAACAAATTCTTATTTTCAATGACAGCCTAGGAAGAGTGGGTTAACTGCCTTGTTCAGGGGCAGAACAACATATTTTTACCTTGTCAGCTCGGGGATTCAATCTTGCAGCCTTTCGGTTACAAGTCTAACACTAACCACTAGGCTACCTGCCACCGTAAGACTGCTAAATAGTGAACAAAATGGCTACACAGACTATCTGAGTTGACCTTTGTATTTTATTCTTATTTTTGCACTCTTGTGTCTCTTTGTTCTACCTTGTTTTTAGGATTACATTGTTATTGATTACTGCATTATTGGGGTTATAGCTAGCAAGAAAGGCATTTCACTGTACTTGTGCATGTGACATTAAAACGTAAAACTTGAAACTGAAACAGACTCTCCTTTGTTAGACTCTTTACAATGATACTGAGAAACAGCTAAAGGAATTTGTCACGGACGTACAGTATCTCCATTTCACCTGAAGGACAGGCAAATTAGTCTAAAAATGTTAGGTCGAGCACATGGTAGTCTCGGAAGCTCAGGCTTTTCACGTTCTGTTACAATATTCGAGTCAATGAGAGGGGTTGCTAAACCAGCCCACCCCCCAAAATGAGAACCCACACACCATGAGCTCTGTAATGGCTATAAGGACAGACCTAAAACAGACCATTATAGTACTTTTTCTTGCTTTTTCTCTGTCTATCTCGCTCTCTCTCTTTGACTCTCTAGGCTCTCTCTCCCCCCCTCTCTTTCTCTCAGTCATGGCAGACGTGCTCATTGCCTCATACGTCCTCTCTCATTCTCTCTTCCTCTGAGTCATGCAGTAGTGGGGACCTGGGCAGCCTCTGTCTCACTCTCTCTAAACCTGTCTAGCTATAGTGGTGTAACACTCTCAATGACATACTGTAGTGGGAACAGATGATGTGTGTGTGACTGCAAGCATGTTACATGCAGTCAGTAGAAAGATAACTGACCACAATACTAAACTGGACCATAAAAAGCTTGTGGATGTAGGTTAAGTAAATGTTTCAGAGGAGCTAGTAAACCTTCCCTGACACCACATTCCATTCAAGAGATTTCCATCTGCTCAAACAAGGACCTAAGGCTGCCAAGGAGTTAACTACTTGTCGATTATATAGGAATAGTTAATTATCCATTTACAGGAAGGAGAAACATTGACAGGGTCAATCACACTGAGATTGAGTTCTATGTTATGAACAAAAATGATTTTGATGAGTTTATTAGTCACATGCACAGGGTCTCACATGTAACTGCAGTGACATTCTTAAGCTCCGAGCTCCAACATTGCAGGTCAAAAAGAGAAGTTGGAAGTCCGGGGGGCAGGAGGGAGAGTGGGGGTAGAAGCTATTGGCCATTCTGACAGTTTTTGCCAGCGTCTGAGTGATGGATGCGGGGAGAACAGGCCGTGGCTCAGGAGACTGAGGTCCTAGATGACTGCCATTTAATGAGTCAGACCAACATATGAGGGGCACTCAAACTGTTAAGTATTTTATGCAACACAAATATTATTTTCAATATGCTTTTCTCAGAAAAACAAGAAAAAGAAAAGCATGTCGTAATGCACATAATTAGATAATAATTGTATTTTGATTGTATTAAAATGAATTGCGATAATTAATGAGTGCACTGTGTAAGGTCACTCAAGCGTACGTCGGAGACGACAGAGACACCTTCACCTCCTAAGCTGTTATTTGCAAACCTGGCCAATGGGAAAAATAATACTTAAAGTATACTTAAATATACTACAAATTCAAAAAGTGTATTTTAATTCGCTGTTTTTCAGTCTTTAAGTCCAAAATTATTGGCATCCTTGATAAAGATGAGCAAAAAAGACAATAAAATAAATATTACAAATACTGAGCTATATTGTATGCTTCAAAAGATAGGGGTCAAAATTATTGGCACCCCTGTTTTCAATACTCAAGCACCCTCCCCTTGTGATGATAACAACACTGAGACTTTTCTAAAATGTTTTTTGAGATATGGACTGCCCTCTTCATTTCAAACCACAGGTTTTCAATGGGGTTCAAGTCCGGAGACTGAGATGGCAGTGTTTTTTTGCAGTAGCTTGGTGGTAGTTAAACTGAATTCAAATCTTGGTAGTGTTTTCAGTAGTTAATTACTTTTTGGCCATGTAGCGGTGTAGCTAAGTACTGGAACTACACACTACGTTTTTGCAAAAAGAAAAGAAAATATGTGTAACTAGGCAAGAATTTCCGTATTTTTTCAGCATCAGACCTGCTTAATTCTCACTTCAAACATCGTTTTTGTGTTTAATGGGCTAAATTACCCATTCTGTTAACATCTGACTCCTCAGTGAACAGTTCTTGCCATTTATACTGAACAAAAATATAAACGCAACATGCAACAACTTTGAAGATTAACTGAGTTACAGTTCATATAAGGAAATCAGTCAATTGAAATAAATTCCAAAAACCTTAATCTATGGATTTCACATGACTGGGCATGTGCAGCCATGGGTGGGCCTGGGAGGGCATACACCCACCCGCTGGGGAGCCAGGCCCAGCGAATCAGAATGGATTTTCCCCCTCAGATGATCCCGCAGGTGAAGAAGCCGGATGTGGAGGTCCTGGGCAGGCGTGGTTACACGTGGTGTCCGGTTGTGAGGCCAGTTGGACACTGCCAAATTCTCTAAAACGACGTTGGAGGCAGTTTATGGTAGAGAAATTGACATTAAATTATCTGGCAACAGCTCTGGTGGACAGTCCTGGCAGGAGGCATGCCAATTGCATGCTCTCTCAAAACTTGAGACATTTGTAGCATTGTGTTGTGTGACAAAACTGCACATTTTAAAGTGGCCTTTTATTGTCACAAGGTGCAACTGTAATGATCATGCTGTTTAATCAGCTTCTTGATATGCCACACCTGTCAGGTGTATGGATTATCTTGGCAAAGGAAAAATGCTCACTAATAGGGATGTAACCAAAATTTGAGAGAAAAAGCTTTTTCTGGAATTTTTTATTTCAGCTCATGAAACATGGGACCAACACTTTACATGTTGCGTTTATATTTTTGTTCAGTGTAGAAATGATAATTTATCACAAAGAAGTTTGGATGTAGTGAACTACTTTTTCAAAGTAACTTTAATTAAGTAAACTATGTTTTTCTTAAGGCTAGATTTAGTGTAGCTTAACTTCTTCCAGTGTGAAGTAATTGGTACGTAGCTTGGTAAACTATATTTGCAGAGCAGAGCAAAATGTTCATTTTGTGGAAATTAACAATTTCTTTTGGGATTTTGATTAGTGCTTGAGGTTATTAACTTGCATTAAGATCCACTTGCAGCCATTCAATTTATTTACAATTGTTCCAATTTAGATCATTTAAATATACAAAAGTTGATTTATCATGGACATACAGTACATCTATATACTTAAATATATTAATGAATACTTTTTTTCAGATTGGGAGAGGATGGACAGGATAAACAATTTGGGAACCATTACTTATCTGGGGCCTACATCTGACAACAAAGTGCTCTTTTACACATCAACTAGAATATACTTTTTTTTTCAAACCATAAGATTATGGTGAACACATTTTTCAAGCTTTGCAATGCCCTGACTCGTTGGGGAAGGGATGGCAGGGCCGAATTAGACTAAATATCCTACCTCACAACACAGCTGATCTCCCTAAAAATACAACTATTCAGGAGAACACATTGACGAAGTATGCTACAATGAAGAACAAACTGAGGATATCCAGCACAAACACGGAAACTTGGATCCGAGTGGCAGCTCCAAAGCCATTCCCAAGCCCTTTCATTCAGGAACATTCAGAAAGGCATCAAGAGAGTCACTTTGAAGCATGAACAAAACATTTGACAATCAACCAGAAAGACTGTCTTTTCAGGAAACAACCCCATAGAGCTTGTTACTTCAGGAATAACAATTAGCTATGTCCTCCCTACCCTCTATTGATGAACACCTTTGAGGAAATCCAGACTGAATAACAGAGATGACTGCCTCACCCAGGAGAGAGGAACATCTTTAGTGCAGATGTTGGTCACAAGGGTATGGAGTCACAGTTGAATGTATAGCATTTATGTTTTTCAGCTGGCCAGACAAGCATGCAAAGCTGTTTGATTCTTATTAATGTGATCCAAAAGATTAATGAAGTTTGAGGATTTGCTCACACAAAAGCCACACATGATCTAAGAGGACTGCGGGGGACTGAAGCACAGTGGTGTTATCAACATGCTCTTTGTACTAAGTTGCTTTCCTTCGTACATTTTTTGCTTTCTAAAAGGTAATTCTTATTTTGATCTTTTGAGTGTCTTTTGAGTTACATGAAGTAGGATTATAGTAAAAAAAAAAGTAAAAATCCAGTGTTCACTGCTTTAAGTCGACTCAGGAGTTTCATGATAACACTATTCGGATGTTGACTTTTTTTGTGATTAATCCTTTTGGTGAATCCATCAGTCGCTGAAAGATGAATTCTGAGAATGATAACTCAGTAGGCCCAACAAGCCATGCCCTCTTTGGCAGTATGACCAAAGTTAGGAAAAAACTGATGAAATCTGTGGTGAAGCTGTTTGTAACATATTGGCTCCCCCTTGTGGATCAAAACACAAGTCCAAGGTACATTACCACAGTATACTGTAGACACAGCAAGACAGACATTATCTGGACAAACCAAAGATGTTTTGCTCAAAATCATTAATGTTTTTTTCTTCCTATAATAATAGTAATATAGGAATAGCAATAATAGTCACGTCTGGACATGGTAACCTCTGAGTTCTCCTGGATTGGGAAGGAAAGTATAGTACAGTAAGTATAGTAAAGGGAAAGGGGGATACCTAGTCAGTTGT
Source organism: Salmo trutta (assembly GCF_901001165.1). Taxonomy (NCBI): domain Eukaryota; kingdom Metazoa; phylum Chordata; class Actinopteri; order Salmoniformes; family Salmonidae; genus Salmo; species Salmo trutta. Next base: position 26,093,747 of record NC_042970.1, on the reverse strand, counting down.
ACAACTGAATGCATTCAGCTGAAATGTGTCTTCCGAATTTAACTGCTGATTTTGAATGGAATATCTACACAGGTGTACAGGGGCCTATTATCAGCAACCATCACTCCTGTGTTCCAATGGCACGATGTGTTAGCTAATCCAAGTTTATCATTTTAGAAGGCTAATTGGTCATTAGAAAACCCTTTTGCAATTATGTTAGCACAGCTGAAAACTGTTGTTCTGATTAAAGAAGCAATAAAACGGTCCTTCTTTAGACTAGTTGAGTATCTGGAGCATCAGCACTTGTGGGTTCGATTACAGGCTCAAAATGACCAGAAACAAAGAACTTTCTCCTGAAACTCGTCAGTCTATTATTGTTCTGAGAAATGAAGGCTATTCCATGCGAGAAATTGCAAAAGGGTTTTCTAATGATCAATTAGCCTTTTAAAATTATAAACTTGGATTAGCTAACACAACGTGCCATTGGAACACAGGAGTGATGGTTGCTGATAATGGGCCTCTGTACGCCTATGTAGATATTCCATTAAAAATCTGCCGTTTCCAGCTACAATAGTCATTTACAATATTATCAATGTCTACACTGTATTTCTGATCAATTTGATGTTGTTTTAATGGACAAAAAATTGCTTTTCTTTCAAAACAAAGACATTTCTAAGTGCCCCCAAACTTTTGAACTGTGGTGTATATATTTAAAATTTTTCTTCACATTTTCAAACAGTTCATTTATATTTTCTAACGGGGCTATACATTTGGGTGAGGTTTTTTTCTCGCCTGAGTAGCCTCATTTCACTGCCAAAAATAAAATTCAACCAGTTCAATTCAGCGAATGTCACGTCCTTACCATAGTAAGATGTTATTTTCTATGGTAGAGTAGGTCAGGGCGTGACGGGGAGTTTTGTGTTTTTCTATGTTTTCTATGTTTAGTTCTAGTTTTCTATTTCTATGTTGTTTTTTTGGGGGATAATCTCCAATTAGAGGCAGCTGGTCCTCGTTGTCTCTAATTGGAGATCATACTTAAGTAGGGTTTTTTCCCACATGTGTTTGTGGGTAGTTGTATTCTGTTTAGTCTATGTACCTGACAGAACTGTGCGCTTTCGTTTTCTGTTTGTTATTTTGTCTTTAGTGTTTTTGAGTTAAAATAATTTATCATCATGAGCACTCAACACGCTGCGCTTTGGTCCCATCTCTACGACAGCCGTTACAGCGAAATAACATCACAGTGGCAAATACAGGTAGCATAGTCAAAGAATTAACATCCAATCACATTAACCTTACTCTCTCACTGGAATTCCACTAACGGTCCGTATGTAGCCAAACGTAGCTGCTGCTCATTCCGTTTGCTAAAAAATTGATAAATGGTTAAAAAAAAGTAAGGCCCGTGTAGAGACATATAACAGGACAACGAGAGGATATTTGTAAAGTACTGGACAGCTTTGTGACATCAAATGGACTTCGGTGGTCAAGATGTGTTGGTATCTGTACTGATAGCGCAAAAGCCATGAAAGGTAGACATAGTGGAGTGGTAACGCGCGTGCAAGCAGTTGCTCCCGACGCCACTTGGGTACACTGCAGCATCCACCAAGAGGCTCTTGCTAGCAAGGGAATGCCTGACAGCTTGAAGGACATTTTGGTCACTACAGTGAAAATGGTTAACTTTGTTAAAGCAAGGCCCCTGAACTCGTGTATTTTCTGCATTATGCAGTGATATGGGCAGAGAACCATGTAACGCTTTTACAACATACAGAAGTTTGCTGGTTATCAAGGGGCAAAGTATTGACACGTTTTTTTTAAATTGAGAGATGAGCTTGTCTGACCGCTTGCATGATGCCGAGTTTCTCACAAGACTTACCTATCTAGGTGATGTTTTTTTCTCGCCTGAATGATCTGAATCTAGAATTACAGGGATTCACCGCAACTATATTCAATGTGCAGGACTAAATTGAGGCTATGATTAAGAAGTTGGAGCTCTTCTCTGTCTGCATTAACAAGGACAACACACAGGTCCTTCTATCATTATATGATTTTTTGTGTGCAAATGAACTCAAGCTTATGGACAATGTCAAATGTGATACAGCGAAGCACCTGAGTGAGTAGGGTGCGCAATTACACAAGTACTTTCCCGAAACGGATGACACAAACAACTGGATTCGTAATCCCTTTCATGCCCTGCCTCCAGTCCACTTACCGATATCTGAACAAGAGCCTCATCGAAATTGCAACAAGCGGTTCTGTGAAAATTGAATTTGATCAGAAGCCACTGACAGATTTCTGGATTGGGCTGCGCTCAGAGTATCCTGTCTTGGTAAATTGCGCTGTTAAAGGACACTGTTGCCCTTTGCAACCACCGTACCTATGTGAGAGTGGATTCTCGGCCCTCACTAGCATAAAAACTAAATACAAGCACAGACTGTGTGTGGAAAATGATTTAAGATTGAGACTCTCCAATACAACCCAATATTGCAGAGTTATGTGCATCCTTTCAAGCACGCCCTTCTCATTCATCTGTGGTGAATTATTCACAATTTTCAATGAACAAATAAGGTTTTATATTTAAGATGGTTAAATAAAGAGAAAAATGATTTATTATTATATTATTATTTGTGCCCTGGTCCTATAAGAGCTCTTTGTCACTTCCCACGAGCCGGGTTGTGACGACAACTCACACTCATTCTTATGTTTAATAAATGTATCGTATAGTGTGTGTGGCAGGCTTACAATGATGGCAAAAAACAACATTTGAGAGTGCGCTGATCCTGGTGCTAGAGGGGGTATGCAGCTGGAGGTTGAATGTTTGAAGGGGTACGGCACTATAAAAAGTTTGGGAACCACTGGTGTAGTGTAATAGTCTAGTGTAGTAGTATTTTTTTCCTCTCAGACTGTTACCCAAGCACTGCTGCTGGCATTTCACACACTTTGCCAAGCATCTCACAGACAGTACTGCCAGACGACCTCACACCCAGCTTTCACCAGCTTCCAGTCATTGTGCAGATGCTCGCAGATACAGTCATTGTGCAGATGTAGCAGATACCCATAGACTTCCAGTCATTGTGCAGATACCCATAGACTTCCAGTCATTGTGCAGATACCCATAGACTTCCAGTCATTGTGCTAACGCTAGTAAGCACTGGCTCGCAAATCTACCTCTACCTTTCATACTGGACACAGAGGCATACAAATGTATTCCTTTAAGATTAATAAACTTACTGTAAGTCACTCTGGATAAGCACATCTGCTAAATTACAAAAATATCAAATGTAGATGTTTTACATCTAGATCTGATATTAAATATTTTTTTAACAAATATTGAATTCACATTTTTTACATTTGACTGTTTAAAATGTAGTTATTTGTTACATTTGACTGTGTAAAACCTAGCAGTACTACTTATTTCTCTGAGAGACATTTTGCAAGAAAACATGATTATTTGTCACTCTGAAATTAAACCAAGTAAGAGAGAGATTTTAAACAAATATATTCGGGGTGGCAGCGTAGCCTAGTGGTTAGAGTGTTGAACTAGTAACTGAAAAATTGCAAGATCAAATCCCCGAGCTGACAAGGTAAAAATCTGTCGTTCTTCCCCTGAACAACCCACTGTTCCTAGGCCATCATTGAAAATAAGAATTTGTTCTTAACTGACTTGCCTAGTTAAATAAAAATATATTTTTAAAACAATATGATTAGATAGTGAAAAAACACACTTTCTTCAAACAATAAAAGCTCATTTACCAACATTTCTGAAAATGGATATAGTGTTTTGGAATATATGTAATTGTAATTTAGTGATTGTGTTTTATAGCATAGTCATGGAGTTCAGCAGTTTTGATATATGAATGAAATAAGATATTAAGTTGATAGGTCTATTTCTATGAAGGTCAACTTACAAACTCTGTATATTTACAGGCTCTGTGACCTGACAATGCAGCTGGTCATTCAGTAGCAGCCTTCAATCTCCATGCCAGACAAGATTACTGTCTGCAACATATTGGCAGGAGAGAGCAGGAGTTTACTCTGGGGCAACCAGCAGAGACAAAATAAATCTGCTCTGAGGAAGATTCTGCCCTCTGTGATATGAGACCCCCTTTAGTTTTATGGGTGATGCACAGTGACCAGCAGATACAGTTCAAACTGACTGGTACGTCAGAGTGGATTTGTGTCTGGCAGAGCTCTTACGCATGAGTCACAGTAAGTTTAGGCCAAATGTTTCCACGCCAATATCAGCTTTTGTTACAGTTGTATCCTATACTAACCAGTCAAATATGTCTGGTATGTACACTACATACATTATTTCAGCTTTAATACCAAACAATTATCTTATTACACAGGAATGCAAGCCTTGTCCCTCATCATTGACTCTCTTCTATCAACACAGTGTAGGTGTTGTTTTCCGGATCCTGACAGTACCACAGAAATATTGTGTAATGAATTTCTTCAGCTTACCCTTTGTCACATTGATTTATTTGACACTCATTCAATAAAGCATATATTACTTATGCACCCTTTAGCTACTGCACTATAATGGAAGGGATTGCAAGATCTAAGTTGAAAGATATTCACTGTAAAGTAACCAGGTCCAATAATCGAACACGTTCATCAAAGTATATCTACCCCACATTGTAATATGAGTACCCTACATTGACAAAAGTATAAATATAAATGGTAATGGCCTACCATTGCACAATGAAATCAACAGGTGCTTACCTCTGTATCGTAAGGTACCTTCACCAAGGCTGTTTTCTCTGTGGAGATGATCTGCACCTTTTTAACCCCATTGATAACAGTCATCCTCAAGTCTCTGTTATCACAACAATGGAGTTAATAGAAAGACCATCTGTTATAGGAGTGTACAGCATCAGTCTTCTGAATCTATGATCCTGGAGAGAAAAAAGAGGTGAAGAGAGTAAAAATAAAGTTAGCGGATGTCAGTCAGTCCCAGCCTCCCACTGATGATTCACTTGTCCCTTTCTCCTCTCCTTTCATCACCTGATGCACTAATGCTATGAAACCATTAGCTTCTCAGGGAGACCATCAGCCCATCATGGGGTTTCAGACTGGTTTTTTTTCTCACTTTATACAAGGCCATTCAGTGAACTTGTGGCAGTATCTCAGATTTCTTAATTGAATTCACAACTAGGCCACCTCTCAAAATAGTGTGCCTCAGAGAGATGGTATCTTACAACTTCATAGCTCTGAGCAAATTGTAGGCCTTTTTTTTGTATTATGTAGATTGATATGTTCTCCTTTTGTTTGGTTATGGGTTTCATGTGGATTTAATTTAATCATTGTAAAGATAGGGTAGCACATCCTGAGTAATGCAGCTTATTTTTCCACCAGCAGGTGGCTGTGTTATTTTGTGATCCTTGCTGCAGCTCATTTCAGGAGGTTGATAAGCTACACACGTTTCAATATTGTCCACTTGGTGACTGTGAATGTGCTCCGTGCTGAACTAACTGGGTGATTCATATGCAATGAGCCCATTCTCTAATAACTCCTCACATCTGGTCTACAACAGCACCACAACAGAGAATCTGGTGTTATTACTTTACATTTTTTACAAGAAAGCCAAACTGCACTGGATTGTAAAACAATTATTCTAACTCTTCTACTCACAACAGTTTAATGTAGACACATCCATGTCGGTTTCTGTTTAGTTTCAGATCTAGGACTATATGAAACTAGGACTATATATTCTGTTTATATATTGATTTGTGAGTTTGCATGCTCAACTAATGATGATGCTGTTGAAAGCATTAGTGCATATGAGAAAAAGGGATTGGCTCATAGACGACAGGCTAATGTTTTTAGTCAACCAGGGGATCAACTAAGCTGAGGTAGCCATCAATATTTCATTATGATTGTCATGAATAATACACACATTTGCTTCATGATATGGCAGAATGGTGTATGGAACACACCTCGTCATAGTTGATTTGAGGTATTGCATACCATTGCATTATCCTGCTGTCTGCCTTTTCAGCTCATAATAACGGGTCTTTTGGGAATAACCAAGTTACTGAAACCTCCCCTCTATGAAGGTTCTGGGAGGTAGGTATCAAGGGGGCTGTGAAAGAGCAGATAATTAACTCATGGTCCAACCAAATATGTAGTTTTCTGATAAATTATTCAGCATTTGCACTCCATTTTCATTTCCTGCTCATGTTACAGGAAACACACCCTGAAACAGTAGCAATTCATCTATTCTATCTTCATATTATTACCATTGGTCAAAATTCGAGCCTCAGCCTCATGATTCAAAGTTGATGTGTAAGGCTTTGAAGCATTACAAAAAAATGTAGAAAAGTACATCATCTTTCAGAACATTTTAGATTTTTGAGAAAGAGCCTGTCCATCCCTTGTCATCATTTCAAACTACAGCACTTGCTTTTCTGAATCTGCCTCTGTTCAGTCATACATGTTACTTTTAACAGTAGCTTACATGCGGTGTGAACAGAAAATGACATTTTTCTCTCATTGGTTTAATGAGAGAAAAATTATGGAAAACTCACTGAGGCTTCAAAGGGGTGACTGGCTGATGGTGCACAACCCCCTGAGGTCAAGGATAAGGTTCCGTGCCCCACACATGCCTCATAATGAGGTTTCCCAAATGACATGGAATTGTATGGCCACCAGAGGAGGCTGGTGTGATGAGCTATAGGAGGATGGGCTCATTGTAATGGCTGGAATGGAATAAATGGAATGGAGTCAAATGTGGTTTCCAAATATTTGCTGTGTTTGATACCGTTCCATAAATTCCATTCCAGCCATTACAATGAGCCCATCCTCCTATAGCTCCTCCCACCAGCCTCCTCTGATGGCATCATATGCCCTATTACATCTTTGACCAATCAGCATTGCCACAGAGCCTATTGTGTTTTCATGCACTGCATTTGTGAAAGCACTTACACTCTGACATTTGAATACATTTGCCTGCATTGTAACCCCTACCCTCTGACATAATAAAACGGGTGTATCCCTTCCCCCAGCCCTGAATTGTACTCTGGACAATATTACCATAATTTAGTGGAAGATGATAGCAGCTGACATAGAATTGTAGTTCTATATGATCATTTTGAAAATGCCAATTTTTACAATTTTCTTATCCAGAATTGATGCGGACCTCATTATCGAATAAGATATTTCACAATGCAACATTCACTCTTTTCTATTTCGCTCGCTCTCTCTTTTTGCTCATACATTATTTTCAAACACTGCGCTGTCTACGTAACAATTTAAGGGCATGAGTCAATAAAATCCCGGCAAGGGTTAAATCCCTCTGTGTTGCTATGGAGACCATGACAGTTCCTGTAGTACGGTAACCACTAGATAGCACAGCCACAAAGTAAAAATTCGTACAAATTTGCTTTTCTGTATTCATTTAAGGTTAGGGAGAAGGTTATGCGTGTCGTTAAGGTTAGGGTTAATGATAGGGTTAAGTTTACAATCAGATTTTAAGAAGATAAATTGTAGAAATAGGCGGGGTTTATTACTTTGTGACTGTGGTAACTAGTGACGACCATGTAGTCTGAACGTTCTGCCCATTGGGTGAATACATGTCACATGTTATATTCTGGAACGCTAATTCATAGATTTTTTTCCTCCCACCCCTGCTCCTACACTTGTGCTGATTTATTCCGACTGTATCAGAAAAAAAACAAGATTCAGAAATGGTGTAGAATAACAGGAAAGGAACACGAGAGTATTTCCAAGCGGGGAAATACAAGGCATTTGGGGAAGGTATGGCAACAACATTTTATTTTGTTATGAAAGTTCGTTATCGGCCTCGGTCCTCTAGTTGTACTTCTGCGGTTAATGACCGTGTTTGTCTGAGCATGTACATGCTAGCCGGGAGGGACCTTTATTGAGCAGACAACCTTCCGTGTCTGACTGGCAGAGCCCTGACAGAGCTGGCTGGCTGACGTTAGCAGTTAGCTAGCTAAACTATATGAACTTCATTGCATTTGTGCATTACACAGGAACACATTAATAAGCAGGCATAAACGGAACTATTTTGTGTTTTTAAAAACAGAAGTGCTCGTATCAGCTAGTTGGTGTTCGCTGTCTGCATGTGCCTTTGCATGGGTTGTACATTCTCAAACACCCAGCACTACCTTCCCTGGACATTTTTGGAGGGGGTAGGTTGGTGCCTTTTGAGACTGTGTCCCTTGGGTAACGACCCCTAGGGCGTGGGGGAGGAGGGGGTTACTTATTTTGACAAGTGCAGTAACGTTAACGTTATGGCTGAACGCTCATTGTAGTAACGGGCTAGTTGTGGTGCCCTTGGCTCTCTGTGACCCAAATTACACAAATATATATAAATATAGGCTACATGAGTACCCCACACCTCTGTTCAATTTGTGTCTGGGTATATTACATGCATATTACATACCTACCAATCGTCACTATGTAAGCTGTCAAACTGGATAATTAAAAAATATATATATTTGGTTATGATTATTACAGTGAAGCTCCTGTAATTTCCTCAAGGCTTTTGAGGTTAATTGTACTGGGACTCCCATTTAGTGCTCAGTATGACAGAAAAGTATTATGGGATAGACATCTTCCCTTGGACACCAGGTCACAGTGCTCTGGGAGTAGTGTGTAGGTTACTATTTGAACATGCAGAATTTACAGTCATCCCGTGTGTGTGTGTGTGTGTGTGTGTGTGAAGTTCTTAACTCACTCATTTGACCCAACCTAATCGGATATTTAGATTTCCGAATATATGACAACAACTTGCTGCTGGCCAAGGCACTCATTCCATTGTATTCAATACTTCTGAAGACTCAAGAAATATGCAAATCTCTGCTGTTGGGATAAAGTGGCATTCTTTTTATGGTTGATAGCCTACTCTGTAAATAAGCAAGATGGGGGAACTGCCCTTACTGCTAGTCTTGCCCCTGCCCCACCCATGATGCATCAAAGTTTGTATTAATTTACTTCCTCATGGAGAGCTAATCCTTTACCTCTGCAGAGATCATCCCTCACAGGGAGACCTCCTGGTCACAGGGGGATTGGTGTCTGCAGACTTCAGCTGCATGAGCCCACCAGCCCAGGCCTCTTCTCTTCTACCAGGGGGATAACAGTTAAGTCTTGGCCTCCACTGCATCCCAGGGAAAGAGGGCTAATTGAAGACCGTGTCACCCTTGTGGTAGTCTGGGCTTGTCTGAGGATGATTGTAGTGGATTGACGCTTGGCTTTAGTTTGCTCTAGGAGTGTCTGCTGGCTTGTAACTGCAAAGTCATATTTTCTCATCCACGACTAAACAGCATGAGTTGCTGTTTTCATTTTATTGACTGAAACTAGACATAGTTCAGAGTAAGCAGTGAGACAGCTCATGTCTAAGGGTAGGCTAGCTTTATTCAAGCAATAATGCCAGAGTGGTGTGGTGTATTTAAGCAATAAGGCCTGACCCACTTGGCACACATTGGTTGAATCAACATTGTTTCCACGTAATTTCAATGAAATTATGTTGAACCAATGTTGAATAGATGTTGAATTGACATCTGTGCCCCCCCCAAAAATAATAATAAAAAACAAATCGGCCAAATCGGGGTCCAAAAATACCGATTTCCGATTGTTATGAAAACTTGAAATCGGCCCTAATTAATCGGCCATTCCGATTAATCGGTCGACCTCTAGCCCATTCACTAAGGATGTGTGGCAGTAAGGCTGCACAATTAATCGAATTTAGGTAGAAAATTCAATATCCATATTGCAAGAGTTTGAATCTGCAATATTTTGAAACGCCACTCTGCCGCATGTAATGTCCATTTTAATAGTTTACTCCATTTGCTACTTGAGTCATCTCTCTCCCGCTTCCAACACACACCAGGCCCCGCCCCTGTCAATCAAGGAGTGCAGTTGCTCGAACACCACCACTTGCCGTTCCAAGTTCACTGTGCATGGTCAATGCAACAGATGCAACAATCCATATGAGTTCTATATTTACACTATTTGTTTGTGTATCTTACTCTCTGCAAATAGCTAGTTAGTTTGTATTTTCTTACAAAGTTGTGGCATAAAACAATTTTGTGCTACCCGCTAATGTTAATAGCTAGTTCGCTACAGCCTGATACTAGTGCTGATGTAGGCTTAGATCAATAGGCCTTGATCTATAGGCCTATACCAGCATGTTGTTTGTGCTACGGTATGTTCTAAATAAAAGAAGAATAGGCAAAGCATGAATATGTTACATGAATCAAGAGAAAAATGTAACATCTTAGGGTCCCCTGGAAAACACTGGCCAACAGGTTACTACAATGTCACAATAATTCCTCCCTGGCTTTTTCATTCGTTAACGTTTCAAACATATTCAAAGTGCCCATTGTAATTCCAATTATAGAACTAGAATAATCATTTAATTTCCAATTCCAACAGTTCACCCAAGTGGTTTGATCTAAATCACAAGTCAAATCGCAATCTTTTAAAATGTATTTTTTAGTGATGCACCGATATGACATTTTTGGCCAATACCCAATATTTTGCTTGCAAAAAACCCCGATACCGATATCCGATATTTACAATTTTAGTGCCCTTTTAAGCATTCTAGTACAGTTAAATAGTTAACACACACACATGGACGCAGCGGTCTAAGGCACTGCATCTTCCTGGTTCGAATCCAGGCCGTCATTGTAAATAAGAATTTGTTCTTAACTGACTTGCCTAGTTAAATAAAAGGTTACACACACACACACAAAAAAGTTATTTTGTTAGCATTTACGTATGTCCCCATTACCAGTAAAACATAATCAAAACCTATTTCTTTCACTTACTTGCTGTGCTGTTTCTTGTTCATTTGTTCAGTCGTTTCATTCTCAACCTGGATTTCTATGGAACGCCGTTTGGGTCTACGCGTGTCAAAAAAGATACACGTCAAATACTGTAAACACATAGTTCGTGGCAAGTGTTTACTTGTTTGCAGACTTTTTTGTACAGCTTTGACAGTGCTACTGTATCTTTTTTTGACATGCAACGACCCAAACGGCGTTCCATAGTATGTATGTTGTGAAGCTAATAGCAGTAACGCTATTACTGTGCAACTCCGGTAGAGCAACATCTGGAAAATAGCGCACTTTATAGTTTGTACCGGTGCTCGACCAGTCGGCGAAAGCCAACATCACCCATGACAGAGAACGGCTAATTGTTAATTAAGGGCAATGAATACCATTATCTTGGCGTTAATATATTTCGCGTTTGAGTTGTCTTGCTGAAATTTTCTTATTCTTTCAAATGACTGCTCGACTTGTTGACTGCTCGATCCACACAGCAGACATTGTGGGCTAGGTTAGGAATGCTGTGTTGCACGTGTAGCGCAAAATGTTACGTAGCATGATTACGCCCTGTAGATATGCACGGTAGCGTTGACATCGGCATTAAACTAGACATCGGGCCGATACCGATGTTGGCATTTTTAGCTAATATTGTCCGATTCTGATATGTTCACCTATATATATCGTGCATCCCTAGAATTTTTATCGCTATTCGATTTTTGGGCCCATACTGTTCAGCCTTATGTGGCAGCATGCTACAAAAAAAATCACCCACACCAGATGTAGCCCAGAGGACCTGCCTGCTCTTTCTCTACATCTTCAATTAGAACGATACTACACCCAGCTGTTAGGTGCTAAAACCCTACTGACTCCCCCAGTAAACCTCAATAACAAAACCACATAACTAATCTCATACTGAACATTCCTCGCTTACTACAGTCTATAAATACCTCTATCAAACAGCACCCCCGAAGCTACAGATTATCAGTATGGTTCAAACCAGACACTATTCTATGACTCAATCTCAAAGGAATCGTTCCCCTACGTGGGACTAAACAACAAAGGGAAAAATAGGTCAGGCATGAGCAATGGTAGTGACTAGTGAGCACAGAGGATTGAAAGCACTGGGCTCATCAGAAGACATTTAGCAAGTCTCTGCCAGCTGTGGGCCAGCCTGTCCCTGGTTGGACATAACTGAGAGCATGACAAGGCTGACAAGACCACCCTGGGGATGGTGCTTGACTTGCTTTCTTAGCAGTCAACTACTGTACCTTCGATGCAGCTGGGTGACTGGCCTGCTATGCCCTTGTTTTTTGTCATGATAGTCAGGGTCTCCCAAGATCTCCCAAAACCCTTGGCTGGATGTTCTGCTCCCTCTGATATCATTATCAATGTTTTCTTGAGAAATGCTTGCTTTGGAACACAATGTGCTGTGTGATACCTCAGTGTCATAATGGGTAGTTTGGGTCCTGGATGCCAATTGGCAATCGCTGCGCCATTCCCTGGTTGCTAAAAATCTAAATAGTTAGCCTAATTTAAGTTTGTGACAAAACAAGCAATGCATAGTGTATATAATCATTGTACCATCTAAACTGCTGTGAAATATACTGCTAAAAAAAATAAAGGGAACACTAAAATAACACATCCTAGATTGGAATGAATGAAATAATCTTATTAAATACTTTTTTCTTTACATAGTTGAATGTGCTGACAACAAAATCACACAAAAATAATCAATGGAAATCCAATTTATCAACCCATGGAGGTCTGGATTTGGAGTCACACTCAAAATTAAAGTGGAAAACCACACTACAGGCTGATCCAACTTTGATGTAATGTCCTTAAAACAAGTCAAAATGAGGCTCAGTAGTGTGTGTGGCCTCCACGTGCCTGTATGACCTCCCACCAACGCCTGGGCATGCTAGTAGTCAGGCTACCTCTGGCGAGCACATGGAGGGCTGTGCGGCCCCCCAAAGAAATGCCACCCCACACCATGACTGACCCACCGCCAAACCGGTCATGCTGGGGGATGTTGCAGGCAGCAGAACGTTCTCCACGGCGTTTCCAGACTCTGTCACGTGCTCAATGTGAACCTGCTTTCATCTGTGAAGAGCACAGGGCGCCAGTGGCGAATTTGCCAATCTTGGTGTTCTCTGGCAAATGCCAAACGTCCTGCACGGTGTTGGGCTGTAAGCACAACTCCCACCTGTGGATGTCGGGCCCTCATACCACCCTCATGGAGTCTGTTTCTGACCGTTTGAGCAGACACATGCACATTTGTGGCCTGCTGGAGGTCATTCTTCTTGCCACAGCTCGCATTGATGTGCCATCCTGGATGAGCTGCACTACCTGAGCCACTTGTGTGGGTTGTAGACTCCGTCTCATGCTACCACTAGAGTGAAAGCACCGCCAGCATTCAAAAGTGACCAAAACATCAGCCAGGAAGCATAGGAACTGAGAAGTGGTCTGTGGTCCCCACCTGCAGAACCACTCCTTTATTGGGGGTGTCTTGCTAATTGCCTATAACTTCCACCTGTTGTCTATTCCATTTGCACAACAGCATGTGAAATGTATTGTCAATCAGTGTTGCTTCCTAAGTGGACAGTTTGATTTCACAGAAGTGTGATTGACTTGGAGTTACATTGTGTTGTTTAAGTGTTCCCTTTATTTTTTTGAGCAGTGTATATTTTCAATAAACCCAAATATTGTGTTTCCAGGTGGTGTACAAAACTGAAAGTTAAAAGACAAAAATAACGTCAGAACGGGAAGCATAGAAAGTATATACAGAATATATCTACCGTTTCTTAGACTAGCTGTCAATGAGAATTACAGATCTATAACTAACATTTCTATGTGAATTTGGTTGGGTTGCCCCAAAAAGTTACATATTGCAGCTTTAAAGCATTTTTAGATTGTAATGAAAAGCGCCATAGAAAAGTATAAATTATTATTAAATATACCACACCCATGAGGTTAGATTTTAGGTTTTTGTTTTAATGTTACTTCCCAACTTTTGAAGGCAATTCAGAGGGCATTTAAAATTAAGTCACAGTACACACTAGTGTCATTTTAAAGGTAGAGGGATAGTCTGTACTTGTACTGGGCATTTTTTGTGTCACTTCTCTTGCAAACAGAGTCAGGGTATATGTAGCAGTTTGGGCCGCCTGGCTCGTTGCGAACTGTGAAGACTATTTCTTCCTAACAAAGACAGCCGACTTCGCCAAACGGGGGATGATTTAACAAAAGCGCATTTGCGAAAAAAGCACAATCGTTGCATGACTGTACCTAACCATGAACATCAATGCCTTTCTTAAAGTCAATACATAGAAGTATATATTTTTAAACCTGCATATTTAACTAAAAGAAATCCAGGTTAGCAGGCAATATTAACCAGGTGAAATTGTGTCACTTCTCTTGCGTTCATTGCACGCAGAGTCAGGGTATATGCAACAGTTTGGGCCGCCTGGCTCGTTGCGAACTAATTTGCCAGAATTTTACGTAATTATGACATAACATTGAAGGTTGTGCAATGTAACAGGAATATTTAGACTTAGGGATGCCACCCGTTAGATAAAATACGGAACGGTTCCGTATTTCACTGACAGGAAAAACGTTTTGTTTTCGAGATGATAGTTTCCGGATTCGACCATATTAATGACCTAAGGCTCGTATTTCTGTGTGTTATAATTAAGTCCATGATTTGATAGAGCAGTCTGACTGAGCGATGGTAGGCAGCAGCAGGCTCGTAAGCGTTCATTCAAACAGCAGCCCTTCGCAATGCATTGCGCTGTTTATGACTTCAAGCCTGTCAACTCCCAAGATTAGGCTGGTGTAACCGATGTGAAATGGCTAGCTAGTTAGCCAGGTGCACGCTAATAGCGTTTCAAACGTCACTCGCTCTGAGACTTGGAGTAGTTGTTCCCCTTGCTCTACATGGGGAACGCTGCTTCGAGGGTGGCTGTTGTCGATGTGTTCCTATAGGACTATTTCTCTCTATACGATTTGTATTTCATATACCTTTGACTATTGGATGTTCTTATAGGCACTTTAGTATTGCCAGTGTAACAGTATAGCTTCCGTCCCTCTCCTCGCTCCTACCTGGGCTCGAACCAGGAACACATCGACAACTGCCACCCTCGAAGCAGAGTTACCCATGTAGAGCAAGGGGAACAACTACTCCAAGTCTCAGAGCGAGTGACGTTTGAAACGCTATTAGCGCGCACCTGGCTAACTAGCTAGCCATTTCACATCGGCTACACCAGCCTAATCTTGGGAGTTGATAGGCTTGAAGTCATAACCAGCGCAATGCTTGAAGCACAGCGAAGAGCTGCTGGCAAAACGCACGGAAGTGCTGTTTGAATGAATGCTTACGAGCCTGCTGCTGCCTACCACCGCTCAGTCAGACTGCTCTATCAAATCATAGACTTAATTATAATATAATAAACACACAGAAATACGAGCCTTAGGTCATTAATATGGTCGAATCCGGAAACTATCATCTCGAAAACAAAACGTTTTTCTTGTCAGTGAAATACGGAACCGTTCCGTATTTTATCTAACGGGTGGCATCCCTAAGTCTAAATATTCCTGTTACATTGCACAACCTTCAATGTTATGTCATAATTACGTAAAATTCAGGCAAATTAGTTCGCAACGAGCCAGGCGGCCCAAACTGTTGCATATACCCTGACTCTGCGTGCAATGAACGCAAGAGAAGTGACACAATTTCACCTGGTTAATATTGCCTGCTAACCTGGATTTCTTTTAGCTAAATATGCAGGTTTAAAAATATATACTTATGTGTATTGATTTTAAGAAAGGCGTTGATGTTTATGGTTAGGTACAGTCGTGCAACGGTTGTGCTTTTTTCGCAAATGCGCTTTTTTTTAAATCATCCCCCCGTTTGGCAAGTCAGCTGTCTTTGTTAGGAAGAAATAGTCTTCACAGTTCGCAACGAGCCAGGCGGCCCAAACTGCTTCATATACCCTGACTCTGTTGCAAGAGAAGTGACACATTTTCCCTAGTTAAAAGAAATTCATGTTAGCAGGCAATATTAACTAAATATGCAGGTTTAAAGATATATACTTGTGTATTGATTTTAAGAAAGGCATTGATGTTTATGGTTAGGTACACGTTGGAGCAACGTGTACCTAAGCGATTATATGCAACGCAGGACAGGCTAGATAAACTAGTAATATCATCAACCATGTGTAGTTAACTAGTGATTATGATTGATTGATTGTTTTTTATAAGAAGTTTAATGCTAGCTAGGAACTTACCTTGGCTTCTTACTGCATTCGCGTAACAGGCAGGCTCGTCGTGGAGTGCAATGTAAAGCAGGTGGTTAGAGCGTTGGACTAGTTAACCGTAAGGTTGCAAGATTGAATCCCCGAGCTGACAAGGTAAAAATCTGTCGATCTGCCCCTGAACAAGGCAGTTAACCCACCGTTCCTAGGCCGTTATTGAAAATAAGAATGTGTTCTTAAATAACTAGCCAAGTTAAATTAAGGTGTAAAAAAATTAATGTAAAAAAAAAAATCGGCCAAATCGGCGTCCAAAATACCGATTTCTGATTGTTATGAAAACTTGAAATCGGCCCTAATTAATCGGCCATTCCGATTAATTGGTCGACCTCTAATCTCAAAGTGCTGTACAGAAAACCAGCGTAAAACCCCAAACAACAAGCAATGCAGGTGTAGAAGCATGGTGGCTAGGAAAAATTCCCTAGAAAGGCAAAAACCTAGAGGAACCAGGCTATGAGGGGTGGCCAGTCCTCTTCTGAGTAAATGTCAGTTGGCTTTTCATAGCCGATCATTGAGAGTATCTCTACCGCTCCTGCTGTCTCTAGAGAGTTGAAAACCGCAGGTCTGGGACAGGTAGCACGTCCGGTGAACAGGCAGACTATTCCATAAAAATGGAGCTCTATAGGAGAAAGCCCTGCCTCCAGCTGTTTGCTTAGAAATTCTAGGGACAATTAGGAGGCCTGCGTCTTGTGACCGTAGCGTACGTGTAGGTATGTACGGCAGGACCAAATCGGAAAGATGGGTAGGAGCAAGCCCATGTAATGCTTTGTAGGTTAGCAGTAAAACCTTGAAATCAGCCCTTGCCTTAACGGGAGGCTAGCACTGGAGTAATATGATCAAATTCTTTGGTTCTAGTCAGGATTCTAGCAGCCGTATTTAGCACTAACTGAAGTTTATTTAGTGCTTTATCCGGGTAGCCGGAAAGTAGAGCATTGCAGTAGTCTAACCTAGAAGTAACAAAAGCATGGATACATTTTTCTGCATCAATTTTGGACAGAAAATTTCTGATCTTTGCAATGTTATGCAGATGGAAAAAAGCTGTCCTTGAAACAATCTTGATATGTTTGTCAAAAGAGAGATCAGGGTCCAGAGGAATGCCGAGGTCCTTCACAGTTTTATTTGAGATAACTGTACAACCATCCAGATTAATTGTCAGATTCAACAGAAGATCTCTTTGTTTCTTGGGACCTAGAACAAGCATCTCTGTTTTGTCCGAGTTTAAAAATAGAACGTTTGCAGCCATCCACTTCCTTATGTCTGAAACACAGGCTTCCAGCGAGGGCAATTTTGGGGCTTCACCATGTTTCATTGAAATGTACAGCAGTGTGTCATCCACATAACAGTGAAAGTTAACAATGTTTTCGAATGACATCCCCAAGAGGTAAAATATATAGTGAAAACAATAGTGGTCCTAAAACGGAACCTTGAGGAACACCGAAATTTACAGTTGATTTGTCAGAGGACAAACCATTCAGAGACAAACTGATATCTTTCCGACAGATAAGATCTAAACCAGGCCAGAACTTGTCCGTGTAGACCAATTTGGGTTTCCAATCTCTCCAAAAGAATATCGTGATCGATGGTATCAAAAGCAGCACTAAGGTCTAGGAGCACGAGCCTCGGTCTGACGCCATTAAAAGGTCATTTACCACCTTCACAAGTGCAGTCTCAGTGCTATGATGGGGTCTAAAACCAGACTGAAGCATTTCGTATACATTGTTTGTCTTCAGGAAGGCAGTGAGTTGCTGTGCAACAGCTTTTTAAAAAATGTTTGAGAGCAATGGGAGATTCGATATAGGCCGATTTTAGTTTTTTATATTTTCTGGGTCAAGGTTTGGCTTTTTCAAGAGAGGCTTTATTACTGCCACTTTTAGTGAGTTTGGTACACATCCGGTGGGTAGAGAGCCGTTTATTGTGTTCAACATAGGAGGGCCAAGCACAGGAAGCAGCTCTTTCAGTAGTTTAGTTGGAATAGGATCCAGTATGCAGCTTGAGGGGTTAGAGGCCATGATTATTTTCATCATCGTGTCAATAGATATAGTACTAAAACACTTTAGTGTCTCCCTTGATCCTAGGTCCTGGCAGAGTTGTGCAGACTGAGGACAATTGAGCTTTGGAGGAATACGCAGATTTAAATAGGAGTCCATCATTTGCTTTCTAATGATCATGATCTTTTCCTCAAAGTTAAAGAATTTATTACTGCTGAAGTGAAAGCCATCCTCTCTTGGTGAATGCTGCTTTTTAGTTAGCTTTGCGACAGTATCAAAAATAAATTTTCTGGAAGCTTGTTTCAGAGCTTGGGTATTTTCTGTATACCAGGGAGCTAGTTAATTATGACAAATGTTTTTAATTTTTTAGGGGTGCAACTGCATCTAGGATATTGCGCAAGGTTAAATTGAGTTCCTCAGTTAGGTGGTTAACTGATTTTTGTCCTCTGACATCCTTGGGTAGGCAGAGGGAGTCTGGAAGGGCATCAAGGAATCTTTGGGTTGTCTGAGAATTTATAGCATGACTTTTGATGCTCCTTGGTTGGGATCTGAGCAGATTATTTGTTGCGATTGCAAACGTAATAAAATGGTGGTCCAATAGTCTAGGATTATGAGGAAAAATATTAAGATCCACAACATTTATTCCATGGGACAAAACTAGGTCCAGAGTATGACTGTGGCAGTGAGTAGGTCCGGAGACATGTTGGACAAAACCCAATGAGTCGATGATGGCCTTTTGGAGTGGGTCTGTGGACTTTTCCATGTGAATATTAAAGTCACCAAAAATTAGAATATTATCTGCTATGACTACAAGGTCCGATAGGAACTCGGTGAGGAACGCTGCATATGGCCCAGGAGGCCTGTAAACAGTAGCTATAAAAAGTGATTGAGTAGGCTGCATAGATTTCATGACTAGAAGCTCAAAAGACAAAAACGTCAGGGTTTTTTGTAAATTTAAATTTGCTATCGTAAATGTTTGCAACGCCTTTGCGGGATGCGCGATATGTCAAGCTCAAGCTTCAGTACATCGTTTGACATGTTTCTACAAACTGTAATATAATTTTTTTGACTTTTCGTCTGAACTCACTGCGCGAGCACAGTGGATTAGGATTACTCGACTGAACGCGCAAACAAAAGGGAGGTATTTGGACAAAAAGGATGGACTTTATCGAAACAAATTTACATTTATTGTGGAACTGGGATTCTGCTATTTCACTGGCTGTTGAATAGTGTGTCCCGCGGGTGGGACGCTAGCGTAGTGATGCACCGATATGACATTTTTGGCAAGTACCGATATCTGATATTTTCCTTGCCGAAAAAACCCAATACCGATGATTTAAAATAAAATGTGCGGCCTTTGAACCTCTCTTGGAAATGTGGGATGCTAACGCCACCCCGTCAACAGCCAGTGAAATAGCGGAGCGCCAAATTCAAAACAACAAAAATCTCACAATTCAAATTTCTCACACATACAAGTATTATACACCATTTTAAAGATGGACTTCTCGTTAATCCAACCACAGTGTCCGATTTCAAAAAGACTTTACGGCGAAAGCATAGCATTAGACTATGTTAATTAGAGACAAAGTCAAAAAGTTCCATTACCGTTCATAGAAACATGTCAAACGATGTTTACAATCAGTCCTTAGGGTCTTTTTATCCTAAATATTCTATAATATTCCAACCCAGACAATTGCGTATTCATTCCAGAGGAAAAAAAAGGAACGGCGTGCCTGTGTGACCGCGCAGTAAACAACTCATTGGCCTCAGGCAGCCAACTTGTTGAGTCAGCTCTTATTCTCTCCCCAGTCACAGTGGAAGCATGAAACAACTTTCTAAAGACTGTTGACATCTAGTGGAAGCCTTAGGAAGTGCAAAATGAACCCTAAGTCACTGTATACTGTATAGGCAATCACTTGAAAAACTACAAACCTCAGATTTCCACACTTCCTGGTTGGATTTTTCTCAGGTTTTTGCCTGCCATATGAGATCTGTTATACTCACAGACATCATTCAAACAGTTTTAGAAACTTCAGAGTGTTTTCTATCCAAATCTACTAATAATATGCATATCCTACCTTCTGAGCCTGAGTAGCAGGCAGTTTACTACGGGCACGCCTTTCATCCGTACGTCAAAATACTGCCCCCTACCCTAGAGAAGTTAAGCATTCTAGTACAGTTAAATAGTTAACACACACACGGACGCAGCGGTCTAAGGCACTGCATCTCAGTGCAAGAGGCGTCATTACGGTCCCTGGTAAGAATCCAGGCTGTATCACATCTGGCCGTGATTGTGAGTTCCATAGGGCGGGGCACAATTGGCCCAGCGTCGTCCGTGTGGGGCCGTGGTAGGCCATCATTGTAAATAAGAATTTGTTCTTAACTGACTTCCCTAGTTAAATCAAGGTTACACACACCCCACCACCCCACACACACACACACACACAAACTGACCAAAAAGTAATTTTGTTGGCATTTACGTATCTCCCAATTACCAGTAAAACATAATCAAAACCTATTTATTTCACTTACTTGCTGTGCTGTTTTGTTGTTCATTTGTTCAGTTGTTTCATTCTCAACCAGGATTTCATCATACATGTCAAGCAGTGAAGTTTCAGCTCTGTCTGTCCGTGGCCTCTCTTCCTCGGTGCGCACTGTCACTGTGTCCGTTTCCATCTTGTCCAGCTGTGTATGTAACATTTCACGTAAACCCAGTTTTTTGACTGCATCGAAGTAGCGGTCCTTGTACATAGCATTGAGCATGGTGACGACACAGTAAAGAGAGAATGCCACCGAATCGCATGTTCACAGCCTGTGTCCGCAGTTTTGTTGAGCAGGCGTTTCAATGCCATGACAGAGGGTATCACGTCTGCTGCAGGCGCAGTTGATGAGCTTATTTCTCGAGTCAGTTGTTCGAATGGAGCTAGCTAGTGTGTTCATGTTTCCAAGTTTCAAACATGTTCTCAAATGCGATTAAAATGGCAGCAGCGGTATGACAACCAGCATATTTTTGAGCATGCAATACAACTTTCTTCAGTACAAAATCTTCAACGACCCAATATTCAGAGGTGGAAACTTTCTGTGGGAATTAATGAGAATATATGCAAATTAATATTAATACCATTTAAATGTAAGGTTTTTTGCATTGGATATATTTTTACATATTATATGGAGACAGAAACATAAACATTTTACCTTATCATAAGTAGACATAATTGCAAATGATAAATCCTTCCAATAGAGAAAAAAAAGAATTTGGTTACGAATTTTACTTTAATTAAATGAGTTGATTCGTCACATGGGATGATTTCACTGAACATCAAAAGAAAGGGAATATTGAATGATATCTCAATGATCCATCGCATCTCCCAAAAACGTTTTCAACATACAGTTGAAATCGGAAGTTTACATACACTTACATTGGAGTCATTAACTTGTTTTTCAACCACACCACAAATGTCTTGTTTACAAACTATAGTTTTGTCAAGTCGGTTAGGACATCTACTTTGTGCATGACACAAGTAATTTTTCCAACAATTGTTTACAGACAGACAGATTATTTCACTCATAATTCACTGTATCACAATTCCAGTGGTTCAGACGTTTACATACACTAAGCTGACTGTGCTTTTAAACAGCTTGGAAAATTCCAGAAAATGATGTCATGGCTTTAGAAGCTTCTGATAGGCTAATTTACATCATTTGAGTCAATTGGAGGTGTACCTGTGGATGTATTTCAAGGCCTACCTTCAAACTCAGTGCCTCTTTGCTTGACATCAGGTGAAAATCAAAAGAAATCAGCCAAGACCTCAAACAAACAAAATTGTAGACCTCCACAAGTCTGGTTTATCCTTGGAAGCAATTTCCAAACTCCTGAAGGTACCACGTTCATCTGTACAAACACTAGTACACAAGTATTAACACCATGGGACCACGCAGCCGTCATACCACTCAGGAAGGAGACGTGTTCTGTCTCCTAGAAATGAACGTACTTTGGTGCGAAAAGTGCAAGTCAATCCCAGAACAACAGCAAAGGACCTTGTGAAGATGCTGGAGGAAACAGGTACAAAAGTATCTATATCCACAGTAAAATGATTCCTATATCGACATAACCTGAAAGACCGCTCAGCAAGGAGGAAACCACTGTTCCAAGACCGCCATAAAAAAGCCAGACTACGGTTTGCAACTGCACATGGGGACGAAGTTCGTGCTTTTTGGAGAAATGTCCTCTGGACAAAAATATAGAACTGTTTGGCCAAAATGACCATTGTTATGTTTGGAGGAAAAAGGGGGAGGCTTGCAAGCCGAAGAACACCATCCCAACCGTAAAGCACGGGGGTGGCGGCATGTTTTGGGGGTGCTTTGCTGCAGGAGGGACTGGTGCACTTCACAAAATAGATGACATCATGAGGGAGGAAAATGATATGGATACATTGAAGCAACATCTCAAGACATCAGTCAGGAAGTTAAAGCTTGGTCGCAAATGGGTCTTCCAAATGGACAATGACCCCAAGAATACTTCCAAAGTTGTGGCAAAATGGCTTAAAACCTCTTACATCTAGACGTTCCGCTAGCGGAACACCTGCTCCGATATCCAATGATAGGCGTGGCGCGAATTACAAATTCCTCAAAAATCCCAAAACTTCCATTTTTCAAATATATGACTATTTTACACCATTTTAAAGACAAGACTCTCCTTTATCAAACCACACTGTCCAATTTCAAAAAGGCTTTACAGCGAAAGCAAAACATTAGATTATGTCAGCAGAGTACCCAGCCAGAAATAGACACCCATTTTTCAAGCTAGCATATAATGTCACAAAAAACAAAACCACAGCTAAATGCAGCACTAACCTTTGATGATCTTCATCAGATGACACTCCTAGGACATTATGTTATACAATACATGCATGTTTTGTTAAATCAAGTTCATATTTATATAAAAAACCAGCTTTTTACA
This sequence comes from Salmo trutta, assembly GCF_901001165.1. NCBI lineage: Eukaryota > Metazoa > Chordata > Actinopteri > Salmoniformes > Salmonidae > Salmo > Salmo trutta. The sequence continues at coordinate 26,070,730 of NC_042970.1, read as the reverse complement.
TTAGCATGTGACGTTCAGAACTAGCATTCCCACCGAACACTTCCGGTGAATTTACTAAATTACTCACGATAAACGTTCACAAAAAACATAACAATTATTTTAAGAATTATAGATACAGAACTCCTTTATGCAATCGCGGTGTCCGATTTTAAAATAGCTTTTCGGTGAAAGCACATTTTGCAATATTCTGAGTACATAGCCCAGCCATCATGGCTAGCTATTTTGACACCCACCAAGTTTGGCCCTCACCAAACTCAGATTTACTATAAGAAAAATTGGATTACCTTTGCTGTTCTTCGTCAGAATGCGTTTTGTTTGTGCGTTCAAGAAACTATCCGAAGGGTAAAGGGTGACGCGTTTCGTGACAAAAAAATTCAAAATATTCCATTACCGTACTTCGAAGCATGTCAAACGCTGTTTAAAATCAATTTTTATGTGATTTTTCTCGTAAAAAAGCGATAATATTCCGACCGGGAAACCCTGTTTTCGTTCAAAGACGAAAAAATAAAAACATGGAGTCGTCTTGTGCACGCGCCCCCAGTCTCATTGTTCTCAGATCGACCACTATCCAAATGCGCTACTGTTTTTCAGCCATGGCCTGCAAAGTCATCATTCACCGTTCTGGCGCCTTCTGAGAGCCTATGGGAGCGTTAGAAAATGTCACGTTACAACAGAGATCCCCTGTTTTGGATAGAGATGATCAAGAAGGCCAAGAAATGGTCAGAGAGGGTGCTCCCTGTTTGGAATCTTCTCAGGTTTTGGCCTGCCAAATGAGTTCTGTTATACTCACAGACACCATTCAAACAGTTTTAGAAACTTTGGAGTGTTTTCTATCCAAAGCTAATAATTATATGCATATTCTAGTTTCTGGGCAGGAGTAATAATCAGATTAAATCGGGTTTGTTTTTTATCCGGCCGTGAAAATACTGCCCCCTATCCATAACAAGTTAAGGACAACTAAGTCAAGGTATTGGAGTGGCCATCACAAAGCCCTGACCTCAATCCTACAGAAAATTTGTGGGCAGAACTGAAAAAGCATTTGCGAGCAAGGAGGCCTTACAAACCTGAGGAATGGGCCAAAATTCACCCAACTTATTGTGGGAAGCTTGTGGAAGACTACCCAACACGTTTGACCCAAGTTAATCAATTTAAAGGCAATGCTACCAAATGCTAATTGAGTGTATGTAAACTTCTGAACTTCAGGAATTGTGAAAAACAGTTTAAATGTATTTGGCTAAGGTGTATGTAAACTTCCGACATCAACTGTACCCTTTACTCAGCAATTTGTTGAAGCTTCTTTGGCAGCGATTACAGCCTCGAGGCTTCTTGGGTATGACGCTACAAGCTTGGCACACCTGTATTTGGGGAGTTTCTCCCAATTCCTCTCAGCAGATCCTCGCAAGTTCTGTCAGGTTGGATTGGGAGCGTTGCTGCACAGCTAGTTTCAGGTCTCTCCAGAGATGTTCGATCCAGATCTCTGGCTAGGCCACTCAAGGACATTCAGAGACTTGTCCTGAAGCCACTCCTGCGTTGTCTTAGCTGTGTGCTTGCCGGACTAGTCTCTCAGTCCCTGTCTCTGGAAAAACATCCACACATCATGATGCTGCCACCACGCTTCACCATAGGGATGGTGCCAGGTTTCCTCCAGACGTGACACTTGGCATCCAGGCCAAAGAGTTCAATCTTGGTTTCATTAGACCAGAGAATCTTGTTTCTCATGGTCTGAGTCTTTAGGTGCCTTTTGGCAAACTCCAAGCAGGCTTTTTTTGAGGAGTGGCTTCCATCTGGGCACTCTACCATAAAGGCCTGATTGGTGGAGTGCTGCAGAGATGGTTGTCCTTCTGAAATATTCTCCTCCACAGAGGAACTCTAGAGCTCTGTCAGTGACCATCAGGTTCTTGGTCACCTCCCTGACCAAGGCCCTTCTCCCCGATTGCTCAGTTTGACCGGGCAGCCAGTTCTAGGAAGAGTCTTGGTGGTTCCAAACTTCTTCAATTTAAGAATTTATTTTTCTGTTATTTTACCAGGTAAGTTGACTGAGAACACGTTCTCATTTACAGCAACGACCTGGGGAATAGTTACAGGGGAGAGGAGGGGGATGAATGAGCCAATTGTAAACTGGGGATTATTAGGTAACCATGATGGTTTGAGGGCCAGATTGGGAATTTAGCCAGGACACCGGGGTTAACACCCCTAGTCTTACGATAAGTGCCATGGGATCTTTAATGACCTCAGAGAGTCAGGACACCCGTTTAATGTCCCATCCGAGAGACAGCACCCTACACAGGGCAGTGTAGGGCAATCACTGCTCTGGGGCATTGGGATATTTTATAGACCAGAGAAAAGAGTGCCTCCTACTGGCCTTCCAACACCACTTCCAGCAGCATCTGGTCTCCCATCCAGGGACTGACCACGACCAACCCTGCTTAGTTTCAGAAGCAAGCCAGTAGTGGTATGCAGGGTGGTAATGCTGCTAGCTTAAATGCTGCTGGCTTAAGAATGATGGAGGCCACTGTGTTCTTGGGACCTGCAGAAATGTTTTTGGTACCCTTCCCCAGATCTGTGCCTCGACACAATCCTGTCTCAGCGCTCTACGGACAATTCCTTAGACCTCATGGCTTGGTTTTTGCTCTGACATGCACTGTCAACTGTGTGACCTTATATAGACAGGTGTGTACCTTTCCAAATCCAGTCCAATCAATTGAATTTACCACAGGTGGCATCCAATCAAGTTGTAGAAACATCTCAAGGATGATCAATGGAAACAGGATGCACCTGAGCTCAATTTCGAGTCTCATAGCAAAGGGTCTGAATACTTATGTAAAGGTATTTCTGTTTTAAAACCTGTTTTCGCTTTGTCATTATGGGGTGTTATGTGTAAATTATGAAGAAAAAATATATTTAATCAATTTTATAATAAGGCTGAAACGTAACAAAATATGGAAAAAGTCAAGGGGTCTGAATACTTTCCAAAGGCATTATATATGACCCTATCCTGAATGTTCATGTGTAGACTACAATGTATGCTTATAGACTGATAGGCTATAACATATCAGGCTATAACATAACTAATGTCCTAATGCAATAATAACAGATTGAATAACATTTTCTGTAAAATAAATAGATAGCTCTATACATTTACAGATTGAGTTTTGTGCTTATCCAATATGATTTTGGTGATGGGTTGGCTATTATATGGCCGAGGCTTCATGCTACCATATTCAGTATTCTGGCAGGGGGAGGGTAGAGGGTGAAATCATTATCATCGTCTTCATTAGAGAGGGTCCTTCTGACCAATCAGCATGCTGCACTGCACTGGGATTCCATAGGCACCCAGTTGGCTGTCGCTAGGATACCTCATAATCAGGAGGAAGGCAGAGGCCTGGTTGGCAGGCTGTCTGTGTTGATGTTGGGATGGGGAGCAGAGTATTAGTAGGGGATAGAGAGAGAGAGAGAGGCTAATGTTTGAATCCACCACACAGACATAGTCAGACAAAGAGGAGCAGCATCCTACAGGACCAGGGTCCCGGGGGATGGGGCATCACACTCCCGCAGCACGCTGGGGGGCCCAGAGGAGGTAGGAGCATTGGGGGCGTTGTCTCTGCAGCACCCCTTGTTCTATTATACCCATAAAGCCTTTCTAAAAGCCATTGATGTACATTAGCTGTGCTCTTTTACTATATTGATCCCGATAATTTGACTAATGCATTTTGTGGTGTATGTATATATATATGTGTGTGTGTGTGTGTGTGTGTGTCAACACAAACCGTCTGGTCCTCGTTAAGTGACGGGGGCTACTGCCCTTACTGCACACTTAGCTCTGTAGAGACAAATGCAAATTGACACCAGACTGTCTCTTATTTTGGTCTGGAATGACAAGCGCAAGCTCATGAATCCAATAGCATATTTGTTACATCTCTGTGTCTAGAGACTTGGTTTACAGCCTACTCCTAGTGTAGCCCTGTGCTCTCACCAACAGCGACCCAGTACTGGATTCCTGCTGCCTGCCAGTTGTGGGGGAGTAGGGTTCCATGACTGATGGATGAGTGATTCCTCTTGGAGAGACAGGGGCAACAGGATTGCCAGAAAAGGCAATAAGACAGAGGCTGTTCCCTACACCATGATGAAGAGAACAATGCTTTGTTCGATCCAAAATCCCTGTGTAACCAGACTAGATGTCAGGCATAACTCTTTCTCTGGAGCAGGCTTAATTATAGGGGGTACATCCAGATGTGAAATAATGCTCTCAATGATTGGAATTTTTGGCAGCATAATGCTTTTGTATTGTATAGCCATGGATAACCAGTAACTAACTGTATGATGCTGTGTGTTGGAGTTAGTCTGGTTGTTCATGAGGTTGTAATACACAGTACCAGACTATGGTGGAACAAGGTGAGGTTTGTCATCACTCAATGTTTCTTAACCTACAGTGCACTGTATGCTATGGCTATGCCTGAATCCACTGAAAGTAGAATTAAAAGGAGGGGAGAGAAAATTGCTTAGGAATTGCAGCATAGCTGTTAAAGATCTAATTTAATTATTTCCATCACAACCCTCCCCCAACCACTCACGCAGTCAAAATCCACAATACATTCCAAAAACTCAATCTCAGCCCTCGGTTCTCTCTTTCCCAGTCCACCTTCCTCCCAGCTTTCTTAACCCCGTCAGCTGTTCTGCTCTCTCAGCCCATCCATCTCATCTGCCCAGTCTACTGAACCTCACTTCCTCTGCTAATGGGGCAGCAGACCACTAGGGTGACAGTCAGTCACTGGGATGCTCTAGAGTCAACTACTAATCTGTTCATTCTCACATGTTGAAGACAGAAAGGGTTCAGCAGCCAAAAGACTGATTGGAGTAGATACAGTATCAGTATAGGTGTACTTTAACTGTCATTTAAGTCCTTATGTTGTCAGTCCAGCTGTGATTAGATACACCCTTCTTTCACTTAAATATGTCACTGGAATTCATTATCTTTCAGAACTTGCATTTTTCTGCCCCTACCAAATTGGATTTAATGCTCACCATTAGACGTGTTGAATTAAGTGGGTTATTGTTGTGGTAATCTGAGAATGGCGTGGGGTTAGTTTTAAAATAAAGGCCCCTGAAACTCAGTTCCTCTTCTCTGTTATGAATTTCAATACGAAAACAAAACGGCCTTCATTCACCAGAGCTCACGCATGGTGTGATAGTTACGGACATTTGTATTGATGAAAACCTTCACGTCCCCTGTCTGTCACGAATGTTGGAATAAAATTAAGTTACCTATTGTCCATGGGGTTGGTTCTTATATAGGTCGGAATTTGAGATAAAATATCCAAAGGAACATAATAATAAACAAACTTTCCAAACGTGGGTCTGCTGCACTCTCTTCCTCTGTCAAAATAAAAGTCCCCCACAAGTTATCGCTTGCTTGCGCACATAAGGAGCACGTGCATTACTTTTATTTTGACATGTGCTGAAGCAGAGAGGAGGTGGTATGCCATGCACCTGCTGCAAACCCACGTTTATTTATATGTTCCTTTGGATATTATATCAAATTCCACCCTATATAAGAACCAACCGCATGGACAATCGGTGGAGTAAGTTGAAATGGAATTGTATTCAACATTCGTGACACAGTGGACGTGAAGCTAGCTTTCCTGTTTTGACAATGGCTTTTTGCGTGCTGATGATGGCCAAGAGACAGCATCGGTGCGTCACGCCTGGGTGTGATGGGGCCTGTGACGATGTGGACTGCAGCCAGCTAGTTATCTAGTTTCCTAACTCACCCATTCTCCTCTATTCCCCATTCATGGACCAAAACATAAGTGCCTGAATATGACCTGCTTATTTTTTATTTAGCTAGCTAGTGTTCTTGATACTGTGTAACATTGTTATGTTAATATGTAAAATCGCAATGAAGGCCAAGTATGCATATCATTACACTTGCTAGATGCTTTTAGCAACGCTGGTATATTGACACTAGCGTTGTTGGGAATTGGGTTGCAAAAAAAACCTTAACAGACGGCAGGAAGCCAGAAGTTATATCAAATTCAATTTCAACTTACTCTGCCGGTGGTCTGGATGGTTGGTCCTTATAACCGGGGAATTGGAGACAAAATATCTAAAGGAACGTATTAATAAAAAAATACTTTCCAAACGTGGGTCTGTTGGATTAATGTGGGTCTGTTTTATTTTGACATGAGGTAACCAGAGAAGAAGTGGGTCACAACAGATCCACTTTTGGAAAGTCTTCAGTAATACGTTCCCTTTAGACATTTTGTATCACATTCTGCTTGGCCTTCATAGCGATGTTCGACAGTGACAACGATGTTACACAGTATAAAGAACATAAGCTAGCTAAATAAAAATATGGGCAGGTCATATTCAGGCACTTATGTTTATTGAATGTGTATTGGTAAATATGAATACTGAAGGCCTAAATATTAGCTGTACATTGAGATTTCCTGTTTACAATTTAATGTTTATAATTAAAATTGAGGTACTTGAAGCTTACCTGTTTTGAAGTCTGAGTTTAATTTACCCCATTTTTTGGACCAAGAGGCATTGTTCAGGGAAGGGATAGGCAATTGAATTGTTTTCAGTCTGCTGAGGTTGTGAAACAACGAGGGGCTATATTCCTAATGAACAATGTCATTGTAAGCTGTGCCATGTCGCTTATGCATTTGTATTTAGCTGTCTAGGGATCTTAAAGTTTATTCAGCGAAAAACTTATTTGTAACTCAATTTCCTTTTTGTTTTGTGTACATAGTTTGGTATTTTTGTCATTCATTAATGTTATATGGACATCCTGCATTCCTGCACCTGTAAATAACTCATTCTGTCTCATTTTAGCACATACTGAAATAAGACAAGTATGTATACATAATGATACATTATATATCGCCTTAGGAGCGTCATGTCATGCTTATACAGGCTTATAGGCTTTAGGGATGCATTATTAAGTTATACTGAGTGGGCTTACACAGTGACTGTCATGAACATGGCCCAATATATCTGAGCCCTATGGCTTCATTGTAACGTCCCTGTTTCCTGTCTTGTAGGTTCAGGAGAGCTTGTCCTAAGGGCAGCAGGGGAAGGGCCAAACGAGGACAGGGCACCATGGACAGTGAGCAGGGGTCTCCAGCCTCTAGTGCCAGCTACACTGGAGCCACTGCTGCCAGCACCAGTACGACCAGTAGCAGCACTACCACCAGCAGCAACAGCACAGGAAGGCAGGCTGTGCCTCAGATCTCTGTGTACAGCGGGATTCCTGACAGGCAGACGGTTCAGGTAAACTTCAGGGTAAAAAAAACATGCCAGTCCAGTGTGACACACACACCCACATACACGTGTTTTGCATAAACCGTTTTCTCCATTTGCGTTCCCTGCAATAATGAAATTGGCATTGCCCTACTGCCATCTGCTGGTTAAAACCATGCATGCACCGTAAATCAGCCAGTATTGCACTTAGCTCACTATGGAATTTACTACAATACTTATAATAAACAAGACTATTATTACATTTAGACAAAGGTGCAATTTGATCATTTTTTCGCATTGTTATTTGATGTAGTACACTGGCATCATGTAATCAATCAATACTGACGACAGCAGATCAGGGTTGCTATGGTTCCAAGTTCCAGGCTCTGCCCTCTGCTATTTGACCATTGACCAATGTGAAACCCAGCTAGGATTAGGCTCTCAGTTTACCCTCCTCTTAAAGGGTGACAGACAGATATTAGGTCTCTTCTATCCTTTCTTTGAAATGCATGCGCTCATCTTCCCGTAGGGAACTAGCAGCATTGTCACCAGCCTACTTGACAAGCCTTGCACTATGTTATTTGGGCTCAATAAGAGAGAAGAGAATGGATGTTCCATCACAATCTCCGCCCTCTTTTCCCCCTTGGAAGCTTAGGTCAGAGAAGCTCTATTAGGCTATGTGCTCTGGGTCAATCCATCTCTCATGTTGCTTTGGCAACTATGCTGAGGTTGTCAGTTGTCAAACAAATGTATCTTGAAGATTGAAGAAAAGATGTGCTCAAGGCCATAGGGGTGAGCATAGGATGCGATTAAGTCCATTACAATGTGCAGGGGGTGCAGGAGTGATCCTGTTCTCACTACATGAGAAGCACATTTTGCAACGGGGACCAATCTACCTTAGGAATCTCCCATACCTGCTTTTCAATGGCTCAGTAAAAACAGTGCAATTGGGACTTATTTTTTTCAGAGCATTACTCCAACCCAGTAAAAGTCATTTTTAGAGCCTGTTGTTGAGAATGTTACCCCAACTGCTAAACTGTCTGTCTCTTTCTCCCTGTGTACTTAAGGTTATCCAGCAGGCATTGCACCGGCAGCCCAACACGGCTGCGCAGTACCTGCAGCAGATGTACGCAGCGCAGCAGCAGCACCTCATGCTGCAGACAGCAGCCCTCCAGCAGCAGCACCTGAGCAATGCACAGCTCCAGAGCCTAGCCGCCGTACAGCAGGTGAGCACTGGAGACACGACTGTTAAACTGGCAAATTAAACAGGCCGCCAACAAGCTGTGTTAGGATTTTAACAAAGTCGTGAGATAAGTTCAGTGCTGGGGTTAGGGTTCTGAAAGTTTAGTTAGTAAATCTAACAGTTATCTTCAGATGAAGAGAAATATTCTATAAGTGTTGATCCCCTAACTGTTCTCACCTGTCATGCCATAGGCCAGTATTGCGGCAGGAAGGCAGAGCTCCACCCAAAATGGCACTTCATCCCAGCAAACAGGATCATCCCAGGCCACAGTGAGTGCAGTGAGTCATGTCTAGTAACTTAGGGGTTGGATTCATAGATGTATAATGTTTTTGTTGTTGATGTTCTGTAATCCTTTCTGTCTTCTCTGTCCTGTCCCCAGATTAACCTGACTACGTCCCCGGCTGCAGCCCAGCTGATCAGCCGAACCCAGAGTGTCAGCTCCGCCCCAGCCGGCAACATCTCCCAGCAGGCCGTGCTCCTGGGCAGCACGTCCAGCCCCACCACCCTCACTGCCAGTCAGGCTCATATGTACCTGCGTGCCCAGATGGTAAATCCCCAGGAGCATGTCCACTGGCACACACTAGCTGGCTTAGCCACATCTCTGGAGGCTTAGTGTGATGGAAGTGTTTGTGTGTGCTGTTTGTGTCACCACTGTTGGAAGGAGTGTAGTAGGAAGGTTGTCTTGCATCTCAAACTGAATCAATTCAGCCTGATTACATCAGATTTTTTAAAGATTTTTGGACACATGATGCACGGGGAGAGTGAGTGTGAAAGAAAGCGACAGAGAAAAATCAGCTGCTTACAGAATTCTTTTTCTGTGCCCAAACCCATGGAGGAATTGTCTACATATACAGTACCAGTCAAAAGTTTGGACACCTCCTCATTCAAAGGTTTTTCTTTATTTTTACTTTTTTCTACATTGTAGAAACTAGGAAATGACAGATATGGAATCGTGTAATAACCCCAAAAATATTAAACAAATCGAAATAGATTTGAGATTCTTCAAAGTAGCCACCCTTTGCCTTGATGACAGCTTTGCGCACTCTTGGCATTCTCTCAACCAGCTTCATGAGGAATGCTTTTCCAACAGTCTTGTAGGAGTTCCCACATATGCTGTGCAGTTGTTGGCTGCTTTTCCTTCACTCTGCTCTCCAACTCATCCCAAACCATCTCAATTGGGTTGAGGTCGGGTGATTGTGGAGGCCAGGTCATCTGTTGCAGCACTCCATCGCTCTCCTTCTTGGTCAAATAGCCATTACACAGACTGGAAGTGTTTTATGGGTCATTGTCCTGTGAAAAACAAATGATAGTCCCACTAAGCTCAAATCAGATGGGATGGTGTATTGCTGCATAATGCTGTGGTAGCCATGCTGGTTAAGTGTGTCTTAAATTCTAAATAAATCACAGACAGTGTCACCAGCAAAGCACCCCCACCATACCACCTCCTCCATGCTTCATGGTGGGAACCATCATCCGTTCACCTCGTCTGCTTCTCACAAAGACACGGTGGTTGGGACCAAAAATCTCAAATTTGGACTCATCATACTAAAGGCCAGATTTCACCTGGTCTAATGTCCATTGCTTGTGTTTCTTGGCCCAAGCAAGTCTCTTCTTATTATTGGTGTCCTTTAGTAGTGGTTTCTTTGCAGCAATTCGACCATGAATGCCTGATTCACGCAGTCTCCTCTGAACAGTTGATGTTGAATGTGTCTGTTACTTGAACTCTGTGATGCATTTATTTGGGCTGCAATCTGAGGTGCAGTTAACTCGAATGAACTTATCCTCTGCAGCAGAGGTAACTCTGTGTCTTCCTGTCATGAGAGCCAATTTCATCATAGCGCTTGATGGTTTTTGCGACTGCACTTGAAGAAACTTTCAAAGTTCTTGAAATGTTCCGCATTGACTGACATTCATGTCTTAAAGTAATGATAGACTGTCGTTTCCCTTCGCTTATTTGAGCTGTTCTTGCCATTATATAGACTTGGTCTTTTACCAAATAGGGCTATCGTCTGTATATCACCCCTACCTTGTCACAACACAACTGATTGTCTCAAATGCATTAAGAAGGATAGAAATTCAACAATTAACTTTTAACAAGGCACACATGTTAATTGAAAGGCATTCCAGGTGACTACCTCATGAAGCTGGTTGAGAGAATGCCAAGAGTGTGCAAAGCTGTCATCGAGGCAAAGGATGGTTACTTTGAAGAATCTCAAATTTGTTTAACACTTTTTTGGTTACTACATGATTCCATATGTGTTATTTCATAGTTTATGTCTTCACTATTATTCTACAGTGTAGAAAATAGTAAAAGTAAAGAAAATCCCTTGAATGAGTAGGTGTGTCCATACTTTTGACTGGTACTGTATGTTGGTGTGTGATTTTCAGGCACAGCAAAGCAACCTTGTGCAAGTAGCTAGGAGCCTAGGCCGTGCTGTTCCTTTGTCCCCCCAGCTCATCTTCACACCTACGGCGACAGTGGCTGCAGTCCAGTCTGAGAGCTCCACGCAGTCCTCTGGACAACAGTCTGCCCCCTCACAGGTACGCTATTATTATCTCAACTCTATAGGCTAATACCATACACACAGAGTTGCTGTAGTAAATGCACTAGATGGCATATAATATCAGCACAATGAACCATAATTCATACAGGTGGATAGCAGATGCATTATGTTTACAGTTATGTTGTGGTAACTAATTTAGTCAAAAAAGTGCATTTCTCACTAATTCTGGAGACCCTTGACTGTGGGGCACCCCACCTCTCTTGCCCCAGGCCATGTGTCATTGCCTCCAGCACCTGACCTCTGTGTCTTTTCAGGTCCAGAACCTGGCTATCCGTAACCAGCAGGGGGCGACCATGTCCTCCTTTCAAACACCCAACCTCCAGGCCCTCAGCCTAAAGCAGACCCCTGTCGCCATCCAGCCCTCTCCCCTGATCAAAAATCCCAGCCAGGGGAGCCGGGGCTCTGGGGGGAAGGGCAGCTCATCCGACGTCCTCTTAGATGGGAGCAAGAAGGGGGAGAGCATTGTGACAGAGGTGTGCGCTATAAACATGAGTCGCAGCGTCATGGCTTTGAGTGGCCAGCCTCTCAGCACTCCAGGTATGTATCAACCACAACGTTCGCTAGCTTCTACAGACACTGGCTTTCATATTATTTCATGAAGTTGACCCATTCCCCGCTTGGAGATTTAGGCAGGTTTGCTGAAATTATGTATTGTTTTTTGTCCAGCATCAGTAAATCCACTGGCTGTTGTGAGAAGGCATAATTTTGCTGCCCCTGTGACTGTTTGTAGTAAGCTAGCTAAGTGGCTAGATGTCAAGATTAAGCTTATTGGTTACAGCAGAGACATTCAATCCCCTCCTGGATCAAGCTCCCTGTTGCCTAAATTGTTTTGTGCGTAAAAAAAAGAAATAACGCCCCTTGTGTGCACTCCCAGTAATACCGTATGGTACAGAAATGGTATGAAAATCTGGATACCGCCCAACACCTACTCTGTGCCACAGATGCATCTTTTTAGACCACTTATTGTGTGGCTGAAAGTCAGCAGCTGGGTTGTTTTGTCACGGAGAATGGCTGTGTATATGCCAGCAGTTGAACAGATTAACTCTGACTGTGTGTATGTGTGTGAGAGAGTGCGTGTGCTAAGCACTGCATGGGTTAACTTTGTGTGTTGTGCCATACGCCAGACTGGATGGATTAGCTGAGCGTGCGACTGCACAACTGTGTCTTTGTCTCGCTTTGTTTAAGTAATGGATTCTGATGAAACTAAAGGAAGGATGAATCTAAAAACCTGGCTACATACATACACTCATAAAATTAACATGGGTTGCCATGGCAGTGGCCATGGGGAACAGACAGGTGTACCCTGGAGATGTGATAAGTATTCTGTCAGTTCACAGTGGATGAGACAACAGGGAGATGGGGTAGCAGCCGTGGTGCCTGCCCGGCGGACTGGGGTTTAGGGTTGGATAAGAGGCTTCAATTTATAGAGCTGGGTGACATGGACAAAAATCCATAGCCTGAATTGATGTGATAAATAGAACGTTAAGTTTATAACATTAATGTGCACCACATTTGTTTTAAATTATCCTTTAAACTGCTACTACAAGTTTGATGGTTGTAGCCATCAATTGTTCCATTTAACTATCACCCATATTAGCAAACTTCACATTTTTCTAGTATGGGCTACTTATTGGAATGAAGGATATCCCTGCGATAAGTCCCTGCTCTACCATGTTATTTTATATGCACTGGCATTAATGGGTCATTCATTATATATGTTGGTTCTTCAATGGACTCTAAGGTATCAGCATGCCTCAGTTCGGCTAGCCGAAGTTGGCTAGGCGAACCGAAAGTGTGATCACATACCCCCTTAAAAAAAACCTTCGCTTGAAAAATGAGGAAAAAAGTGGTAATAGTACTTTTTGTCCCTTTTGAGACGCCATAGCCAGTATACACTTCCTAAAAAATAGTCTGAATTAATCTACGATAACGCAAGAAATCTGTCATAAATTTACGTTTTTGCCGAGGAGATCTTAGTCCCACAATTTTACATCTAACTAAGATGTTTGGTGCAGTATTTCTCAATGAAAAAATGTGCATGAAAACAAGTCATCTCTTTGTTGAATGACAACAAAGACTATTGAAGAATCCCTACTGTTGACCAATCACCGACGACGGGGCTTAGACTTCGGCTCCGAATTTCGGCTTGCCTCCAGAAAGATGTGTGTGCCTGAACAGCCGAAGGAAAAGTCCAAAACGAACAAAAACGTCACAAAATGTTGTCGTAACATGCACAAACTTTTCCAAACTATTTCGGTTCTGAAGCATGCGGACGCCTTTATTCTGTTAGGCAACAGAATGTTGTAATTTTGAAGAAGGAAATACTTCAATGAAACAAGTCCAATCTACCCCTCAATAATAATAATAATAATAATAATAATAATAATAATAGACTACATAATGTCTAAAGCAGTTTCACTTTCAACATGCTGTGAGAGAACACAGCACAGGAATTGGCCTAGTTTGTGTTGTCGTCTATTTTAGGACCGAGTAGTAATTGAGCCATCGGAGAGAAGAAGAGAGCAGATCTTGTGGGAGCAGCAGTGTGTCTGCTATTCCTACCACAGACAGGAGCTCGTTTTCCCTTGAATAGGGATTGGCTGGAAGCAGCTGTTCTGTTCATTGTGTACTTTAGTCTTTTCATCACCTCCTCCTTGGCAGACAAGTCTTCCCAGCACCCTACTACACCCACAGAACAGCACCGCATCAAACCCCACAAAGACTACCTTCCAGACTAACAGTCTGGTTCTATGCCCCTGCTAACTGCACTGTGGTTTTCATTTTTTTCAACAAACAAATCCGGCCCTGGTGTCAAGTCTTCTGTTCAGTTGTCTTTGTGATTTGAAGCATAGCTTTAAGTTGTTTTTTAGCAAAGCATCCGTTTATGTGTTTGGACTGAGTGTAGTACACCTGAAATTATCTTCCCATTCTCTGTTAATTCACCAAGCCCTTGAGTGCTTCCATGTTCCCATACATAGTATCTCCATTACTTACTCCTTTTAACAAGCATTTAAAACACAATTAGTATAGATATGTTTGACATGTACACAGTTTATTAGGTACCTCACCCTGTTCATAAAAATGGTTCGGTCCTACAGACAGTGAGTCATGTGGCCGTGGCTTGCTATATAAAGCAGGCAGACAAGCATCGAGGCATTCAGTTACTGTTCGATTGAACGTTAGAATGGGGAAAACTGACCTAAGCGACTGAGCGTGGTATGATCTTCGGTGCCGGTTGTGTCGGTTACAGTATCTCAGAAAGATCCGGCCTCCTGGGCTTTTTGAGCATGATAGTGTCTAGGGTTTACCGAGAATGGATGTTTTTTTATTTGTCGCACCAATCAGCTGCAGTCCTGTGGGCGAAACAGCTCGTTGATGCGAGAGGTCAAAGGAGAATGGCAAGAATCGTGCAAGCAAACAGGCAGGCCACAAACAGGCAAAGTACAACAGTGGTGTGCAGAACGGCATCTCGGAGCGCACAACTCGTCGGTCCTTGTCACGGATGGGCTATTGCAGCAGACGACCACACCGGTTTCCACTTCTATCAGCTAAAAACAAGAAGAAGCAAGAGATCACTAACACTGGACAATTGAGGAGTGGAAAAACATTGCCTGGGCCGACGAATCCCGGTTCCTGTTGCGTCATACTGATGGCAGTCAGGATTTGGCGTAAACAGCATGAGTCCATGGCCCATTCCAGCCTGGTGTCAACGGTGGTGGTGTTTTCCTGGCACACGTTAGGTCTCTTGATACCAATTGAGCAACGTTTGAACGCCACAGCATATCTGAACATTGTTGCTAACCAGGTGCATCCCTTCATGGCAACAGGTTGGTCCGACACGGTACTAGACAGTTGTACCTAATAAGCTGGCCAATGAGTAGTTTTTCTCAAGCTGTGTTAAGACGTTTGTAAAGTGATTTACACTGTGTGGGTGAGGTTTCTCAACTTAAGCAGCAGCAGTCGATTGCAGAAACTCAGGGATTTTCCGAGATCTGCTGTTGAAACATTTCCTCTAGACATCCTGAAACAACACACAGGCATGGGGGAGTGGTAGCGTAGTGGGGCCATAGAGGGGGGTCCGGCCTGAGTCATTCCACTCCTTAATCCCAAGGCCTTGAGGGAGAAAGGCATTTCAATGAATCCCCCTTTCTCTCCTTCCAAGACATTTCTCTGTTACTCATTAAAATGCTTGAAAAAGCTGTCAAGCGGGACTCTGAGTGCTGTTTCTTGTATCCGGTGAGCACCGGTTGGGAAATCCACTCATCTGTTCACACAGGGGCTAGGTCTATTTGCTGAATTGAAAGTCATTATTATACAACCTCTGTTTTCTATTTATCCTTAATGAGGGCTGGGTGGTAGGTGTTATCATGTAATGTAACACTTTACTGTGTTATCATGTAATTGAGAGTATCCGTCCAGGGCTTTTATCATAATACTTTCTGAAAGATGTGTCGGTCTTCACCCTGTACTTAGTGAAACCATAGCTAACCACATGCTGTGGTTTACATAGTTTTGCTGTGTGAAAATCAAACACTTTCCAGCAGATCCTGTGGTATAAATAACTAATGACATGCAATTCTGCCGGATGGAAACGTCTCTATTTTCACAGCAGGGTAGAGACTGTGGTTACAGAGAAACATTCAGACCAGATGGAGCCTATCCCACACAAAATATACAGATAAGGGGTGGGACCCTTATATATTTGGCATCAATCCATAATCAAAAGAGATCCACAAAGGTTAATGTTAGACACCTTTAGTTTACTAAAATCATGAAGCTACTGTAAGACCATAGGGCTTACTCCTGAGACTAACAGCTCCTAGGAGAGATGATGCATTACAATCCTTTCTCTATATTTCAGCAATGATGAGGGCCAGATCCAACCTCATTGTTTCCTAGGGAAAATTGCTTGGGCAACTGAAGGTTTGGGGGATTGATTCACAGATGACTACATACAGCATGTCATAGAACATTGGCTTCTTATTGCCCTCTTGCTTTCTTCCTGCATCTGTCTGGCCCAGGGTGGCAGGTAGCCTTGCGGTTAAGAGCGTTGAGCCTGTAACCGAAAGGTCGCTGGTTTGAATCCCCGAGCCAACTAGGTGAAAAATATGTCTATGTGCCCTTGGCAAGGCACTTAACCCTAATTGCTCCTTTAAATCGCTCTGGATAAGAGCGTCTGCTAAACATTTTTTATTTTATTATATTGCCCTCTTGCTTTCCTCTTGCACATGTCTGGCCCGGGGCTACTCTGACTGTTGGTGTGTAGAGCACTTTTCACTAAATGACAGTACAATACATGATTGGTTCTGGGAAGATATGGGTCCTGGTTGTAATTTTGTCAGCAAAAACCCTGTCAGGTGATGATAGACCCTTTGGAAACATTAGTGAGCAATGTCTGGCCAAAACCTTGACAACGGTTTAGGGCTAGTCTGTCTTGTGCTTTTTGATGTTACATTTTGTCAACAATAGGTGTACTACTGGCAAAGGAGAGTAAAGAAACAAAACATTATTCCACTCTTCCATTGTTTTTTGAGTTAGGGTAGAGTCCATTTTCCTTTTGTGTACAGACTTAACTGTCAGATTTATGTATCCTATTTCTTGATTTCTGTTCCAGCATACACCCAGATCCCTTCCCACTCCCTGGTCCAGCAGCATAAGCAACAGCAGTTTGTGATCCAGCAGACCCATGCTTCCCAGAGGACCCAGGGACAGCTACTGCAGACTGCCTCCATCCAACCCCACCTGCAGACTCCCTCCCTGGTCCCCCAGTCCCCCAGCCAGGCAGGCCCTATCACTGTGCTGCCCAAGCCTGCCTCTCACCACCAGCCCTCTACACCCAGCCAGCAGGCAACCATCTTCCACTCCACCATCAGCCCACATGCTCTCCACTCCAGCCTGAGCCAGACCAAAGCCCAGCCAGTGCAACTCACAGCCATCAACCTCCAGATACAACCAGCGCTCTCACAGGTGAGTACACAGCAGTAACAACAAGAAGTATGGAAATGGAAGAGGATCACTCTCTCACAATATACAATGTATCAGTAAACAAAATACTATATATCAGTAACTTCTAATCATTAGTCAAATATTATGTTTCACTAAACTCTCTCTCCCTTCTTCTCTCTCTATTCTATTACGGACTCCCAGGCTTCTCGATTGATCCAGGACAGTAAAGGACAGGAGAAGCCAAAGTCATTGGTGGTCAGGGAGCTCTGCCTGACTCCCAGTGTAGAGCAGCAGCCCACCCCGTTTACCCCCTCTGCCCCGTCTCCACCACAAGCCACCAAGCCAGCAGAGCAGCCCAAGACTGACCCAGTTATGCCCATCAGCCAACCACAAGGTAACAGGACTTTTGGTTTTAATAAGTTAACAAGTTTTTATAACCCACTTTCTTAGTTATGTTGCCTAGAGGCAGGACTGTAACTAGGGGTCTATTGTTGTCATATCATATTTGCAACCAATTACAACCTTGGAGAACCAGACCAAAGATCAGTCGCTCTGCTCTCCAGGTGTGGAGGCAGATCTTACTATTTGTCGTCAGCTGTGTGCTCGTCGTTTTGAGTCAGAGTGAAGAATTTTGTCTGATTATCCCCAATGGGACCATTGAGGAGCAGTGAACACAGTGTTCCAGTCAAGGAAAGTTAAATGATAGATGTGTCAAATTATCATGGACAGGAAAATGTGTGTATCTATCCATCTCTTTCATTCAAATGGAAAATAATCTGTGTTTTATGATGGTAGTCTTACACTCGCACACCAAGGCCCATTCAAAATGCTGAACATGCAGATTATATTAAGAGCTTTCATTTTTATTGCAACTTTTCTTGTAAAAATGTAAAGCCACAAGGCTCCTTTTTTATGCTTGGGTGTGAATGCATAGTTGAGGTGCTCCACTTGTTCAGAATATACATACAGTTGTCTTTGATGTCTAGAAATAGAGCAGTAGGCCTGCAAGACCACTGGCTGTCTGCTTGGACCAGATTGCAACACATTCAAAGCCTGCTGAGTGGTTGAACATAACCCAAAGTTACAGAATAGCCAACCTCTCCTGGTTTTAATGGAGTCCATGGTATTTATTGTGCATCTTTCGACAGACATACCAAGAAATGTGCAGTATAGTATGTTGCCATATAAAGAGAATTAGTTTGCAAGAATTGTCTGCTACATTGGGCCACAGGACCTACATTTGTATAAAGTGGTTCCTGTATGCCAATAGTTACTCAGATTTGAGACCTGTGAATTTTCAGGGCTAAGATTATAGATGTGAGAAGAACCAGAAATGTATATGTCAACATGAGTGAAGTGTTTCTATTTTAATGTGTGGAAATTGAATAGTAAACTCAGCAAAAAAAGAAACGTCCTCTCACTATCAACTGCGTTTTTTTTCAGCAAACTTAACGTGTAAATATTTGTATGAACATAACAAGAACAACTGAGACATAAACTGAACAAGTTCCACAGACATGTGACTAACAGAAATGGAATAATGTGTCCCTGAACAAAGAGGGGGTCAAAATCAAAAGTAACAGTCAGTATCTGGTGTGGCCACCAGCGGCATTAAGTACTGCAGTGCATCTCCTCCTCATGGACTCCACCAGATTTGCCAGTTCTTGCTGTGAGATGTTACCCCACTCTTCCACCAAGGCACCTGCAAGTTCCCGGACATTTCTGGGGGGAATGACCCTAGCCCTCACCCTCCAATCCAACAGGTCCCAGACGTGCTCAATGGGATTGAGATCCGGGCTCGTCGCTGGCCATGGCAGAACACTGACATTCCTGTCTTGCAGGAAATTACACACAGAACGAGCAGTATGGCTGGTGGCATTGTCATGCTGGAGGGTCATGTCAGGATGAGCCTGCAGGAAGGGTACCACATGAGGGAGGATGAAGTCTTCCCTGTAACGTACTGCGTTGAGATTGCCTGCAATGACAACAAGCTCAGTCAGATGATGCTGTGGCACACCGCCCCAGACCATGACGGACCCTCCACCTCCAAATCGATCCCGCTCCAGAGTACAGGCCTCGGTGTAACGCTCATTCCTTCCACGATAAACGCGAATCTGACCATCACGCCTGGTGAGACAAAACCGTGACTCGTCAGTGAAGAGCACTTTTTGCCAGTCCTGTCTGGTCCAGCGACGCTGGGTTTGTGCCCATAGGCGTTGTTGCCGGTGATGTCTAGTGAGGACCTGCCTTACAACAGGCCTACAAGCCCTCAGTCCAGCCTCTCTCAACCTATTGCAGACAGTCTGAGCAGTGATGGAGGGATTGTGCGGTCCTGGTGTAACTCGGGCAGTTGTTGTTACCATCCTGTACCTGTCCCGCAGGTGTGATGTTCGGATGTACCAATCCTGTGTAGGTGTTGTTACACGTGGTCTGCCACTGCGAGGACGATCAGCTGTCCGTCCTGTCTCCCTGTAGCGCTGTCTTAGGTGTCTCACAGTACAGACATTGAAATGTATTGCCCTGGCCACATCTGCAGTCCTCATGCCTCCTTGCAGCACGCCTAAGGCACGTTCACACAGATGAGCAGGGGCCCTGGGCATCTTTCTTTTGGTGTTTTTTTTTAGAGTCAGTAGAAAGACCTCTTTAGTGTACAACGTTTTCAGAACTGAACCTTAATTGCCTACCATCTGTAAGCTGTTAGTGTCTTAACGACCATTCCACAGGTGCATGTTCATTAATTGTTTATGGTTCATTGAACAAGCATGGGAAACCGTGTTTAAACCCTTTACAATTAAGATCTGTGGAGTTATTTGGATTTTTACAAATTATCTCTGAAAGACAGGGTCCTGAAAAAGGGACGTTTTTTCTTTTTTTTGTGTGTATATATGAGCAGAGTACCTGTCTATGGAGAGAGAGAAAAGGGCGGTACCTTATTCAATTATTTCATTCTTCAGCTCTGCCTGCCTCTCGCAATTGGAGCAGGGCTGGGTCGAGCGAGCGTCTCCGAGCTCTGTCTTGCGTGCTTTGTACAGTTGACTGAATTCTCGCTTTCAAGGAGAGAGGCAGGCGACAGCGTATTGTTGTATTGAATCGGATAAAAGCGCAAGTGAAGCGGGCAGGAATAAGTTTGGTGAGCGTTTTTTTTTGTTATTTAACTTTTGAAATGGGACAGTTGTCTAACTTTTGCAGTACTTTGAAAATGGTTATCATTGTTGCAAGTAGCCACCGAATCGTCTGCTGTGTTCATGCATAGCTAGCTACTAACGTTACTCGTTTACGGTAGCCATACGTGTTTTTGCTTTGGAAATTACAAACTAGTGGTCGACCCGTCAAAGATGAGCGATGTTTTGGACTCGAATTACTTTTGACAGCCGTTTTGTTTTCTCTTCATATTTTGAAATCGTGATCAATTTACATTAGTAACTATAATACGTGTCTAGTGAGTGACATTACAAACGCTTGATAATCGAAGTAGACCCCTTTGCACATGATTTGGCAGGTGGATGATTTAGTATATGATGAAAATTTGCTTGAGTACTTAAACGACTGTACAGCAGAGAACGTTAACTACATACTCTGAAAAAATATTTTGGCATAATTAAAGTGATATTAATCTATTCTAAAACATTGTGTACACATTTTAGCCACATAATTGAAAGGGATGCAATGTGTTAACTACTGCTTTGTTTTGTCATTGGCAGGAGTCCCTTCTACCAAGAGGTTGAATGCTGCACCTGAGACACCACCCCCAGCCATGACATCAGGAAATGAGAACGAGGCACCCACTGTGACCGGCAGCACCCCCCAGAATGGAGAGAACAAGCCACCCCAGGCCATCGTCAAGCCCCAGGTCCTCACCCACGTCATTGAGGGCTTTGTCATCCAGGAGGGTGCTGAACCCTTCCCTGTAAGTGCCCTCTCCCATGGTACTCCTTAGCAGCTACCAGTAAGCAACATGTCACCATTTCGAGTGCATTCCCACAGCAATAAACACAAACAATCATACAACTGCACTTACTGTGCTAAGCAATGATAAAGGGCAATGCCTTTCTATTGTTTAACTTAGTCATGAATTCTAGTAGCTTACTGTAGTTCCAAAGCAGTGTATACAGAGATGTCTGTGAAAGAAGGTGCACAAATGTTAAGACCACCTTCCCAGTGTTATAATTCTGAGCAAAATGTTGATACACACACTTAAGTGACTCTGCTGGTGCCTGTTTTACTTATCGATTAAAGACAGCATCCTAGTGGATGTTTGCTGCACATTTCTAAGTCTTTTCTCAGGCTTTATTATAGCTTATGGACACTGCATGGGAAGTTTGCCATTGTATTTCTGTCATAGCTTGGAAAGAGTAGCATTCATGTCTCACCCTCTGTCTTAACCAGATTGAGCGGTTGCCTGTAATGATGGACAGCCCAAAGAAGCTGCATGAGCAGCTCTCCTCTGACCCAGACAAGACCCCTGTTAGTAACCCCACCAACACCACAGACTCTGAGACAGAGGAGCTGACCCCTCAAGGTAAGGGAGGTCATGGCTGGAGTGATTTTTAAAGCCATGCTATTTGACTATAAACCCCATAATGGACTTTCTAAATACTAACAATTCAGATGTAAGAGATGTTGTTGATTGACTATTTTGATTTGCACACAGAATTAAAAGACCAAGAGGATTCAGAAGCCCCCAAACTAAGATGTGAATTCTGTGGCTGGGTGGACTTTGCCTACAAATTCAAGGGGTCAAAACGGTTCTGTTCCATGGTGTGTGCGAAAAGGTAAGTCACATTTGATGGGCCATTTCTAATGAATATGTACAAAGATGCTTTGACTGGGTTATATCCCTCAGGGTCTAAGCTTCTCAGTAGTGTTTTGTTGGGATGGTAGTGGCCATAACAGCTATTATCGTTGTTGTGGAATAGGTATAATGTTGGGTGCACTAAGCGCATAGGCCTCTTCCGTCCAGAGAGGAGCAAAGCATCCAACCGCTGGCGCAGAAGGTCACACAACAGCTGCCGCCAGAGTGTCGAACCTAAGAAGCAGGTAGGATCCTCTCCTACTTCTCCGCTGACAGGACAGCTCTCCTGTGAATTAACATGCTCCCCTCAGTGACACCAGGGCTGACTCATGGGTTTTATGTTTCAGAAGCTTTCCCCTACACCTCAGCAGACTCAGGGAGGTTCAGTGTCCTCCCCGCTCCCCTCCCAACCCAGCCAGGAGGAGTCCAGCCCCTGCTCAGACATGTCCAGCTATGAGGAGCCTCCGTCACCCCTGTCAGGAGCCAGCTCAGGTCCCCCAGCACCCCAGGCGTTGTCACACCAGGCAGGGAGAGGCTCAGACCAAGAGGCCCCCCGAGGCAGAGAGCTGCCACTCCTCACTCAGCACTTCCTGCCCAACGACCCCACCAAGTGGAATGTAGAAGAAGTCTACGAGTTTATCCACTCCCTTCCAGGTCAGTCTCATAACAAACACTACATGACCAAAAGTATTTGAACACCTGCTCATTAAACATCTCATTCTAAAATCATGGGCATTAATATGGACCCCCCCCCCCCCCCCCCCCCGCTATAATAGCCTCCACTCTTCTGGGAAGGCTTTCCACTAGATATTGGAACATTGCTGCGAGGACTAGTGAGCCACGAGCATTAATGAGGTTGGGCACTGATGTTGGGCAATTAGGCTTGGCTTGCAGTCGGCTTTCCAATTCATCCCAAAGGTGTGCAATGGGGTTGAGGTCAGGGCTCTGTGCAGGCCAGTCAAGTTCTTCCACACCTGTCTCGACCAACCATTTCTGTATGGTCCTTTCTTTGTGCACGGAGGCATGCTGAAACAGGAAAGGGCATTCCCCGAACTGTTGCCATAAAGTTGAAGCACAGAATCCTCTAGAATGTCATTGTATGCTGTAGCGTTATTTCACTTGACTGGAACTATGGGGCCTAGCCCGAACCATGAAAAACAGCCCTAAACCATTACTCCTCCTCCACCAAACTTTACAGTTGGCACTATGCATTGGGGCAGGTAGCGTTCTCCTGGCATCTGCCTAACCTAGCTTCGTCCGTCGGACTGCCAGATGGTGAAGCATGATTCATCACTCCATGGAACGGGTTTCCACTGTTCCAGTCCAGTGGTGGCAAGCGTTACACTACTCCAGCTGACGCTTGGCATTGCGCATGGTGATCTTAGGCTTGTGTGCTGGTAATTTTTCGGCTTGTGTGCGGCTGCTCGGCCATGGAAACCCATTTCATGAAGCTCCTGATGATCAGTTCTTGTGCTGACGTTGCTTTGAGGCAGTTTGAAACTCTAGAGAGTGTTGCTACGTGCTTCATCACTCGGCGGTCCCGTTCTGTGAGCTTATGTGGCCTACCACTTTGTGGCTGAGCCGTTGTTGCTTCAAGACGTTTCTACTTTACAATATCAACACTTACAGTTCACCGGCGCGGCTCTAGCAGGGCAGAAATTTGATAAACTGACTTGTTGGAAAGGTGGCATCCTATAACTGTGCCACGTTGCAAGTCATTGATCTCTTCAGTAAGGCCAATTGTCTATGGCAGTGGTTCTCAATCCTGGTCCTGGGGATCCAAAGGGGTGCACATTTTTGTTTTTGCCCTAGCACAACACACCTGACTCAAGTCAATAAAGCCTTTTGATGAGTCAATCATTTGAATCAGCTGTGTAGTGCTAAAAAACAAAAATGCCTGAAGCAAAAACAAAAATGTGCAGCACTTTGGGTCCCCAGGCCCAGGATTGAGAACCAGTGGTCTATGGAGATTGTATGGCTGTGTACTCGATTTTATACACCTGTCAGCAATGGGTGTGGCTGAAATAGCACTAAAATAGCACTAATTTGAAGGGGTGTCTACACACACACACAAAAGTGTGTGGTATGTATGTATGTGTGCATTTAGTTAGGCCTACACCATAACTACATTCTTCTGAAGGTATCTTGTAGTAGTCATAGTATGCTTATTTCCCCTCTGGGGATGAATAAAGTTTATTAATTCATCAGTGGATTGTCTAATGTAGACAGTGTTCATGAATTGTCTTTGAAATTAGATCATTATCAAATTGTATTAGTCACATGCGCCGAATACAACAGGTGTAGACCTCACAGTGAAAAGCTTATTTACAAGTCCCTAACCAACAATGCAGTTAAAAAATATATATAAATAAAAGTAACAAGTAATTAAAGAGCAGCAGTAAAATAACGAGACTATATACCGGGGGTACCGGTACAGAGTCAATGTGCGGGGGCACCGGTTCGTTGAGGTAATATGTGCATGTAGGTAGAGTTATTAAAGTGACTATGCATAGATAACAACACAGAGTAGCAGCATTATTTACCTGGTTCACTGTGGCTTGTTGTTCCTAGGCTGCCAGGAGATAGCAGATGAGTTCCTCTCGCAGGAGATAGATGGGCAGGCCATGCTCCTACTGAAAGAGGACCACCTTATGAGTGCCATGAATATTAAACTGGGACCTGCACTTAAAATCTACGCACACATCAACATGCTCAAAGACTCTTAGCCATGATGGGTCGATATAGTGCTGGTTTGTTGTCTGTCTGTGTATGGTGTGCGAATGAGTGCATATGTCTGTGTTTGGTGGGAAGGAGTCACACTCTGGGACAAGACAAAACATGTCGCCATCGCACTGATGACTACCTGACCTCTGCACTACCATCTTTCATTCCACCTTTGGATTGGCCTTTGGATTACTTCACGGTACGTTTTGCCATGGCCTGCAAACAGACAACTGATCATCCCTTTGGCTGTCAAAAAGAACAGTTTACAGTAAATTTAATGGACTGACTGCCTTAGGATAATGGCACTAATAGTGCTAAAAGCACTGCAAGGATACATTTGAGTCTGTTTGAAAAGAGAGATGTGGGTATATCTGAAATACTTTCTCCTGAGATATAATTGAGAATTGAATTATCATTGACTGCATATGTAGTATGTTTCTTTTGGTGCTGATCTGATGTTATTGACAGCCATACATGTACTTTGTGTGTCCTGGGACAAATGAAAGCCGTCGCCAGTCTGAGTCTTATCCAACAGATGCTAAGCTCTTTCGTAATGATCACCAACTATACACATACATACACTGCATGGCCTTTGACTTTTCTCAGAGCCGTTTATGCTATGCTTTGAGACATTGATTTTGGTTTGTGATATTGATTTTGGTTTCATGTACAAAATCGTTATTTCCCTGTACATTGTACTGGTTTAGAAGACACACAACCTTTTTTCAAAATGTGATTTACCAAGACGACATGCCATACCTTATTTATTTCTGGGTCAGATTTCACATCCTGTGAGATCTTCTATGACAGTGTGTCAACCCTACAATCTATGGGTGAAAAGACCCAACTCAAGAAACTCTGACATTCACCATCATACCTCTTACTCCACTAGCACTTACAATTATTGATTCTATTCTTTAGTTTTAACCAAAATGATTTGATTGGGTCTGAAATTCATAAGTTAGGTTTGTTTTGAGTTGTTGAGCTATTTGGGTCCTGAGAAAGACTTAGCTCTGTGTGAGTCTAAAGCTACCTGTAAGGAATTACATGCCTGTATTTTGCTTTTAAGTTATCCATAATTGTTATGAAAATAAAGTATTTAGAAATATGCAAACATGTAAATATCATGGCTCGAGGGAAGTGTATTTTTAGTGTTTTTATAAAGATCTTGTTTACTTGTGCTTGTCATGTAATGAATGGTCAATTGTGTTTTTAATGTTTTGTTTGAGAATACTTTGTCAAATGCCTGTATTTATCAAATAACTGATTTTGTTACGCAACATTTTTCAATGATAAATAATCTGAAACAAGTTGTCTTTTTGTGTGAAAATCTATGTTCTTGAGTTTGATATTATGGCAAGTACAGAAGCAAGATCCTTTTTTTGAATTGCAGTTCTTTACGGAACTCTGAAAGATACTTCTTCCTTCCTGTATCATAACATGAGTATGTATTACATTAGTTAAGTGTACATTGTAACACATACTGAAGAAAAATATAAACGCAACAATTTTAAAAGATTTTACTGAGTTACAGTTCATATAAGGAAATCAGTTAATTGAAAAATTCATTAGGCCCTAATCTATGGATTTCACATGACTGGTAATACAAATATGCATCTGTTGGTCACATAACTTTAAAAAAAAGAGAGGGGAGTGGATCAGAAAACCAGTCAGTATCTGTTGTGACCGCCATTTGCCTCATACAGCGCGACATCTCCTTTTGCATAGAGTTGATTAAGCTGTTTATTGTGGCCTGTGGAATTTTGTCCCCACTTCTCTTCAATGGCTGTACGAAGTTCCTGAATATTGACGGGAACTGGAACATGCTGTTGTACACGTTGATCCAGAGCATCCCAAACATGCTCAATGGGTGACATGTCTGGTGAGTATGGAAGAACTGTGGCATTTTCAATTTCCAGGAATTGGGTACAGAACCTTGCGACATGGCGCAGTGCATTGTCATGCTCAAACATGTGATGGAGGCGGATGAATGGCACAAAAATGGGCCTCAGGATCTCATCACACTATTGCTGTGCATTCAAATTGCCGTTGATAAAATGCAGTTGTGAGGCCGGTTGGGCGTACTGACAAATTCTCTAAAACGAGTTTGCTTATGTTAAAGAAATGAACGTTCAATTCTCTGGCAACAGCTCTGGTGGACATTCCTGCAGTCATCATGGCAATTGCACGCTCCCTCAACTTGAGGCATTGTGTTGTGTGACAAAATTGAACATTTTAGTGGCCTTTTATTGTCCCTAGCACAAGGTGCACCTGTTTAATGATCATGCTGTTTAATCAGCTTCTTGATATGCCATACCTGTTTTGGTTAGTGATTGTCTTATTTCACTGTAGAGCCTCCAGCCCTGCTCAATATGCCTCAGCTAACCCTCTTGTCCCACCTCCCACACATGCGGTGACCTCACCTGGTTTAATTGATGTCTCTAGAGACAATACCTCTCTCATCGTCACTCAATGCCTAGGTTTACCTCAACTGTATTCACATCCTACCATACCTTTGTCTGTACATTATGCATTGAATCTATTCTACTGCTCCCAGAAACCTGCTCCCTTTACTCTCTGTTCCGAACGTACTAGACGACCAGTTCTTATAGCCCTTAGCAGTAACCTTATCCAACTTCTCTGCTCCTCTGGTGATGTAGAGGTCAATCCAGGCCCTGCAGTGCCTTGCTCCACTCCCATTCCCCCAGGCCATCTCATTTGTTGACTTCTGTAACCGTAAAAGCCTTGGTTTCATGCATGTTAACATTAGAAGCCTCCTCCCTATGTTTGTTTTATTCACTGCTTTAGCACACTCTTCCAACCCGGATGTCCTAACTGTGTCTGAATCCTGGCTTAGGAAAGCCACCAAAAACCCTGAAATGTCCATCCCTAACTATAACATTTTCTGACAAGAAAGAACTGCCAAAGGGGGGCGGAGTTGCAATCTACTGCAGAGATACTGCAGAGTTGCAATCTACTGCTTGCTGTTTGGGGTTTTAGGCTGGGTTTCTGTACAGCACTTTGAGATATCAGCTGATGTAAGAAGGGCTATGTAAATACATTTGATTTTGATTTGAGATTGACAGAACTCTGCAGGCTTACTATCCAGGTCTGTGCCCAAACAATTTGAGCTTCTACTTTTAAAAATCCACCTTTCCAGAAACAAGTCTCTCACCGTTGCCGCTTGCAACAGACCACCTTCTGCCCCCAGCTGTGGCCTGGACACCATATGTGAATTGATCACCCCCTATCTATCTTCAGAGCTCGTGCTGTTAGGTGACCTAAACTGGGACATGCTTAACACCCCGGCTACAATCTAAGCTTGATGCCCTAATCTCACACAAATTATCAATGAACCTACCAGGTACAACCCCAAATCCGTAAACACAGGCACCCTCTTAGATATCAACCTAACCAACCTGCCCTCCAAATACACCTCTGCTGTCATCAACCAGAATCTCAGGGATCACTGCCGCATTGCTTGCGTCCATAATGGGACTGCGGTCAAACGACCACCCCTCATCACTGTCAAACGCTCCCTAAAACACTTCAGCGAGCAGGCCTTTCTAATCGACCTGGCCCAGGTATCCTGGAAGGACATTGACCTCATTCCGTCAGTAGAAGATGCCTGGTTATTCTTTAAAAGTGCTTTTCTCGTAATCTTAAATAAGCATGCCCCATTCAGAAAATTTAGAACCAGGAACAGATATAGCCCGTGGTTCACTCCAGACCTGACTGCCCTTGACCAGCACAAAAACATCCTGTGATGTACGGCATTACTGCGATATGTACTGCGATATGCAACTTTTCAGGGAAGTTAGGAACCAATATACACAGACAGTTAGGAAAGCAACGGCTAGCATTTTCAAACAGAAATTTGCATCCTGCAGCACAAACTCCAAAAAGTTCTGGGACACTGTAAAGTCCATGGAGAATAAGAGCACCTCCTCCCAGCTGCCCACTGCACTGAGGCTAGGAAACACTGTCACCACCGATAAATCCACAATAATTGAGAATTTCAATAAGCATTTTTCTACGGCTTTCCACCTGGCCACCCCTACCCTGGTCAACAGCCCTGCACCCCCCACAGCAACTTGCCCAAGCCTCCCCCATTTCTCCTTCACCCAAATCCAGATAGCTGATGTTCTGAAAGAGCTGCGAAATCTAGACCCCTACAAATCAGCTGGGCTAGACAATCTGGACCCTCTCTTTCTAAAATGATCAGCCGAAATTGTTGCAACCCCTATTACTAGCCTGTTCAACTTCTCTTTCGCATCGTCTAAGATCCCCAAAGATTGGAAAGCTGCCGCGGTCATCCCCTTCTTCAAAGGGAGAGACACTCTAAAGCCAAACTGCTACAGACCTATATCTATCCTACCCTGCCTTTCTAAGGTCTTCGAATGCCAAGTTAACAAACAGATCACCGACCATTTCGAATCCCACCATACCTTCTCCGCTATGCAATCTGGTTTCCGCGCTGGTCATGGTTGCCCGTCAGCCACGCTCAAGGTCCTAAACGATATCATAACCGCCATCGATAAGAGACAATACTGTGCAGCTGTATTCATCGACCTGGCCAAGGCTTTCGACTCTGTCAATCATCACATTCTTATCGGCAGACTCAACAGCCTTGGTTTCTCAAATGACTGCCTTGCCTGGCTCACCAACTACTTCTCAGAGTTCAGTGTGTCAAATCGGAGAGCCTGTTGTCCGGACATCTGGCAGTCTCTATGGGGGTGCCACAGGGTTAAATTCTCAGGCCGACTCTCTTCTCTGTATACATCAATGATGTCGCTCTTGCTGCTGGTGATTCTCTGATCCACCTCTACGCAGAAGACACCATTCTGTATACCTCTGGCCCTTCTTTGGACACTGTGTTAACTAACCTCCAGACGAGCTTCAATGCCATACAACTCTCCTTCCGTGGCCTCTAACTGCTCTTAAATGCAAGTAAAGCTAA
The DNA here is from genome assembly GCF_901001165.1 of Salmo trutta. Lineage (NCBI taxonomy): Eukaryota > Metazoa > Chordata > Actinopteri > Salmoniformes > Salmonidae > Salmo > Salmo trutta. The sequence goes on along the minus strand of NC_042970.1, from coordinate 26,041,259 downwards.
ATGCATGCTCTTCAACCGATCGGTGCCCGCACCTGCCCGCCCGTCCAGCATCACTACTCTGGACGGTTCTGAATATGTGGACAACTACAAATACCTAGGTGTCTGGTTAGACTGTAAACTCTCCTTCCAGACTCACATTAAGCATCTCCAATTCAAAATTAAATCTAGAATTTCGCAACAAAGCATCCTTCATTCATGCTGCCAAACATACCCTCGGAAAACTGACTATCCTGCCGATCCTTGACTTCGGCGATGTCATTTACAAAATAGCCTTCAACACTCTACTTAGCAAATTGGATGCAGTCTATCACAGTGCCAGCTCTCGTTGGCTGACCTCGCTTCATATTCGTCGTCAAAACCCACTGGCTCCAGGTCATATATCAGTCTTTGCTAGGTAAAGCCCCGCCTTATCTCAACTCACTGGTCACCATAGCAGCACCCACCCGTAGCACGCTCTCCAGCAGGTATATTTCAATGGTCACCCCCAAAGCCAATTCCTCTTTTGGCCGCCTTCCAGTTCTCTGCTGCCGATGACTGGAACAAAAATCACTGAAGCTGGAGACCCATATCTCCCTCACTAACTTTAAGCACCAGCTGTCAGAGCAGCTCACAGCCCATCTGTAAATAGCCCATCCAACTCCCTCATCCCCATACTGTTATTTATTTTTTTGCGCCTTTGCAAACTAGTATCTCTACTTGCACATTCATCTTCTGCACATCTATCACTCCAGTGTTTAATTGCAAAGTTGTAATTATTTTGCCACTATGGCCTATTCATTGCCTTACCTCCCTTATCTTACCTCATTTGCACACACTGTATAAATACTTTTTTCTCTATTGTGTTATTGACTGTATATTTGTTATTTGTTTATTCCATGTGTAACTCTGTGTTGTTGTTTGTGTTGCACTGCGTTGCTTTATCTTGGCCAGATCGCAGTTGTAAATGAGAACTTGTTCTCAACTAGCCTACCTGGTTAAATAAAGGTGAAATAAAAAATACCTGTCAAGTGGATGGATTATCTTGGCAAAGGTGAAATGCTCACTAACAGGGATGGCCTTCCCTGTGGCTCAGTTGGTAGGGCATGGTGTTTGCAACGCCAGCATGGTGTGTGCAACGCCAGGGTTGTGGGTTCAACTACCACGGGGGGCCAGTACAAAAGAAATAAAGCATGAAATGAAATGTATGCATTCACTACTGTAAGTTGCTCTGGATAAGAGCGTCTGCTAAATGACTAAAATGTAATGTAAAATATACATTTGTACAAAGATTTTGAGAAATAAGCTTTTTATGCATATGGAACTTTTCTGAGATATTTTATTTCAGCTCATGAAACATTGGACCAACACTGCGTGTTGCGTTTATATTTTTGTTAAGTGTTATAACTGGATTATTTTGTCACACGTATCCTGTCCTCTAGTGGTGCTTAGAGGGTGGTGATTATACAACAGTTGAAGAGTAGTTCAGTCAATGTAAAGTGGGTTTGAATCGAATAGGTTGGGGAATTGAATAGTTGGTCGAGTGGGTGCTCAGTCACGTCAAGTGCGTGTTTAAGTGCAAAGTCTCTCTTTCAATAATGTATCAAATTGAATAGGATGTGTGACAGACAAATTATTTGGCACGATTTTTTTGTTGTTGTTTAGAAATGCAATATATGAACCTCAACTTTATAAAAATTAATTGGGGGGGGGTAATAGTTCTAGAAATGACTTGATTCCTTTCTAACCACTAAAGAATGTATGACCTCTGTGGCTTTGTTTTAGAGTAGGACTACCCATATGCCAATCACATCAAGTTGCCATGGTACGTTCACACCTTTGGTATGCTTTCGTAACAAAATTTTAAAAACTGGCTAATATGGACATTTCCGGTTGTTTTACAGTTTCCATCTATTTCACTTTAGAGATAACTTTACAACTGCACGTGCTTACTTTATTGTTTATTAACTCGTGGCATTATACATAAAAGCGAACTTTGTACCACTCCTACTTGTCAAAACATTGCAGTTGCATTGCAAGGACAATCTCCGGGCTGAACTAGAAAAATACGGCAGGGCACGCCCCTCTGTTTTGATTCAACCATGGAGTAAACCATCTGTCTGTGTATTATATTGACTTTGAAACCAGAACATAAACCGAAAGGGCAATTTTTATGGGTATGTTAAATTCATAAACATATTTACATCTCAAATATCTAGAGCATATAATGTTGTAGTAGGCCTATGCCTACTACATATGGAAACTTCATGCATAAATAATATCCCACCCTTACGTAATGGTTTGGTCTACTTTTAAATTTCAGAGCGCCGATCTTTAACTGTAGCAGACAGTTGCCTCTCTGCTATATTCTTGTGCTACACAGTTGCATTTTGTTGTGTGAATATAATTTATAACTTCACACTGATTTACAAACGTTGTCTGAAGACTCAACACAATTGCTGGTGAGTTTGGTTCTCTCTTTGAAAGTTTAATAAGCTAACCAAAATGCAGTCTTGACTCTTTTTTTCATACTCTGTTTTGTTGATGGTGAATATGTATTACCTGTATCGACAGACCAAATAATATTATGAGACCATGATTACTTTATTTTCATGGTCCAGGCATGCAGAATGCAAACCCAATAGAGGAGGTGGGAGGCGACACACCCTGTGATGTGCCCTGTTTCCAGAAACTTGACTCCCCAACAGGTAACAGGCACTCCTCATGATCGGCTATTGGTATGAATTCATATTTTGAATTATGTGATTTTGTGGTTTTGTTGCTATTCGGTGTGTAATAAAGGTATTTTACTTATCTCTCTCCTCTTTCTGCGTGTGTGTCTGTATGTGTGTATTCATCTTCCAGGGAGCCCTCCCAAACATGCCTCTCTCGCAGATATGATGGAGTTTGAGAATTGTGTTTCTAATCTCAGCCTTGCACATGAGATAGTGATGAACAGAGACTTCAGCTTCAGACAAAACAGCCCACCCAAAGACAGGCAAGACTAGCTATGAAACACACACCATTTCTGTGTAATGATAGTCAATAATCACTGTATGATCATAATTTCAGTCACTTTAAAGTCACAGATTTTTAATAATGATTTATTTTTTAGCTTGGAAGGGAGAATATCTGATATAGTTCACAGTGCGTTCTGGGACTGTCTTCGTGAGCAGCTTTCATGCAGCCCTCCAGACTATGTCCATGCTGTCATTCTGCTACAAGAGGTGAAAACTGTGAGTATGGTCATGTACCTTTACTAGCTCACTCCTTCCCCCAGTTTCTCAGCATAGTATAGCAAACAAAGAAAGGCTAAGTGACCCACTGTGTGGTTGTCCCCTGTGTGGTCAGACCGTGCTGTCCCTGCTCCTGCCTGGCCACGTGCGTCTGAAGGCCCAGGTGGAGGAGGTTCTGGACCTGGAGCTGATCCAGCAGCAGGCAGATCACGGGGCCCTGGATCTGCAAAGATTGTCACGCTACATCATCAATACCATGGCCTCCCTGTGTGCCCCTGTACGGGACCCAGAGATCAAGACACTACGGGATCTTTCGGACCCAGTGGATCTCCTCAGGTGAGGGACATGCTCAATTAACTCATTTTATAGTAAAACAAAAGTCATTGTGTAGCATAATATCAGATATGAAAATGTAATGAAATTACCTTTGGAATGACAAAATCTCAAAAACTAAAAAAACTAAACTCTGGGAAGCTCCTTCGTAGACTATTCCACTACTCATTCATAGTTACTTTGGGTATGGTCCACACATGGCCAGTAATGAACCAAGGCCTACGTTTGGTTAATGCTAAGAAATATGTTCCTTTCCTGACTAACAGGGAGATCTTCAGAGTCCTTGGCCTGATGAAGACAGACATGGTCAACTTCACCGTACAGAGCCTCAGACCTAATCTTCTTCAGCAGGCGGTCCAATACGAGCGAGCCAAGTTCCAGGAGATCCTGGAGAAGCAGCCTGGTAAGTGAGACAATGTTCTAAGAGAAAATCTACACAAATCTACAGTTCTACCAAATCTGACATGCTCCTAACATCCAGAAGGAAAAACTTGTGCTTCTACATCTGCATTGTCTGCTCTTTGGGGGTTTAGGCTGGGTTTCTGTATAAGCACATTGTGACATCTGCTGATATAAAAAAGCTTTATAAATATATTTGATTGATTGAACTCGGTTGGATAATCCCTTTGTTCACATTCACACTTTCCATCAAATAAATGTCAGGAACTTCAAAACGGATATTGTTTGTCTAATGATGGCTTCCATATGTTTTTATTGCTTTTCTAACCATCCTTCTCAAGAGTTCTTGGAAAAGACCACTGTTTGGCTTCAGGTGGCAGCACAAGAGGAGGTATTGGTCAGTGCCCAGTCTGACCTTGACACTGGGACTCCCAAGCCACGTGGTCCATTAAGTCCTACTGCCGTCCTGAACAGGGCTTACCTGCAACTGCTGAGCTGGGACCCCCATGACCAGAACTACCCTGAGGTAATCAAATGAGGACCCTGATTGGTTCTGTCTTCCCAGTGGCATAACAAGCATGTAGACAGTTCAAATCAAATTTTATTAGTCATATGCGCCGAATACAACAGGTGTAGACCTTACAGTGAAATGCTTACTTACAAGCCCCTAACCAACAATGCGGTTTCAAAAAAATACGGATAAGAATAAGAGATAAAAGTAACAAGTAATTAAAGAGCAGCAGTAAAAAATAACAATATATGCAGGTGGGTGCCGGTACAGAGTCAATGTGCGGGGGCACCGGTTAGTTGAGGCAGTATGTACATGTAGGTAGAGTTAATTAAAGTGACTGCATAGATGACAATGGAGAGAGGCAGTGGTGGGGAGGGGGAGGGTAATGCGAATAGTCTGGGTAGCAATTTGACTAGATGTTCAAGAGTCTTATGGCTTGGGGGTAGAAGCTGTTTAGAAGCCTCTTGGACCTCGACTTGGCACTCCAGTACCGCTTGCCACGTGGGAGCAGGGAGAACAACCTATGACTAAGGTGGCTGGAGTCTTTGACAATATTTTAGGGCCTTCCTCTGACACCGCCTGGTATAAAGGTCCTGGATGGCAGGATGTACTGGGCCGTTCGCACTACCCTCTGTAGTGCCTTGCGGTCGGAGGCCGAGCAGTTGCCATACCAGGCAGTGATGCAACCAGTCAGGATGCTCTCGATGGTGCAGCTGTAGAACCTTTTGAGGATCCATGCCAAATCTTTTCAGTCTTCTGAGGGGAATAGGTTTTGTCGTGCCCGCTTCACGACTGTCATGGTGTGCTTGGACCATGTTAGTTTGTTGGTGATGTGGACACCAAGGAACTTGAAGCTCTCAACCTGCTCCACTGCAGCCCCGTCGATGAGAATGGGGGCATGCTCGATCCTCTTTTTCCTGTAGTCCACAATCATCTCCTTTCTCTTGATCACGTTGAGGGAGAGGTTGTTGTCCTGGCACCACACAGCCAGGTCTCTGAACTCCTCCCAATAGCCTGTCTCATTGTTGTCGGTGATCAGGCCTACCACTGTTGTGTCATCAGCAAATGTAATGATGGTGTTGGGGTCATGCCTGGCTGTGCAGTCATGAGTGAACAGGGAGTACAGGAGGGGGCTGAGCACGCACCCCTGAGGGGCCCCTGTGTTGAGGATCAGCGTGGCGGATGTGTTGTTACCTACCCTTACCTCCTGGGGGCGGCTCGTCAGGAAGTCCAGGATCCAGTTGCAGAGGGAGGTGTTTAGTCCCAGGGTCCTAAGCTTATTGATGAGCTTTGAGGGCACTATGGTGTTGAATGCTGAGCTGTAGTCAATGAATAGCATTCTCACATAGGTGTTCCCTTTGTCCAGGTGGGAAATGGCAGTGTGGAGGGCAATAGAGATTGCATCATCTGTGGATCTGTTGGGGCGGTATGCAAATTGAAGTGGGTCTAGGGTTTCTGGGATGATGGTGTTGATGTGAGCCATGACCAGCCTTTCAAAGCACTTCATGGCTACAGACGTGAGTGCTACGGGTCAGTAGTCATTTAGGCAGGTTACCTTAGTGTTCTTGGGCACAGGCTCTGTGGTGGTATGCTTAAAACATGTTGGTATTACAGACTCGGACAGGGAGAGATTGAAAATGTCAGTGAAGACACTTGCCAGTTGGTCAGCGCTCGCAGTACACGTCCTGGTAATCTGTCTGGCCCTGCTGCCTTGTGAATGTTGACCTTTCTGAAGGTCTTACTCACATCGGCTGCAGAGAGCGTGATCACACAGTCTTCCGGTACACCTGGTGCACTCATGCATGTTTCAGTGTTATTTGCCTCGAAGCGAGCATAGAAGAAGTTTAGCTCGTCTGGTAGGCTCGTGTCACTAGGCAACACTCATCTGTGCTTCCCTTTGTAGTCTGAAATGGTTTGCAAGCCCAGCCACGTCCGACGAACGTCAGAGCCGGTGTAGTACGACTCGATCTTAGTCCTGGATTGACGCTTTGCCTGTTTGATAGTCGTTTAGTGGAGAATATAATTCAGGAAGTAGGTGGTTGAAGCCATTTTCAACAAGGAAATTACATCAGGGAATTATCAATGAATGGATGAATCACCTATTGCTCCAATAAATTAATAGATTGAGATTACATAATAATAATTCCCTGTGCTTTCACCCCCACATAATCTACTCACCCCCACTTATCTACTGGAAAACATTTTATAGTAGCTCATGTCCAAATTTCTCCTCTCCCTCCACAGACAGTTCTGATGGACAGAGCCCGCATAGATACACTGGGGCAGAGGCTGAGTCTGCTGGTTCTTGAGGCATCAGTTCTGTTGTTGACCAGCACACAGTGTGGGGCCGCTGTTTTCTCTCTGCAGGGGTTTGTAGGTAAACTCAAGCAGACCATCACTGCCCTGCTGGAGGGCAGTCACAACAGGTAAGGGGGGGGGGGGGGTTACTGTCTGTCTCGGGGCACAGGTAATGTATAACAGAAAAAAAGTAAGTTGACAAAAGAGCCCAGCTGCCACACTTCAAATGTCTGCAACAAACCCTTCTTCAGGCTCAAAATATAGCTCAAATTAACAAGTTAATAAACATTTAAAAAAAAATGTTTATACATGATTTCATGAAGCTATTCATGCTCTACTCTAAAGTACAATCAAATGTATTATTGAGAGTTCAATAAATTCTTATCCTGCAGTTGTTCTGAATGGATGTTTGACACCAGTCTCTCTGGTGCGTTCAGGGACTTTGACCTGCAGGGGGCGTTGCTGGGGCTGAGGGAGCAGGTGCTGGTGCAGGTGAAGGAGGCTCTAATCACCCAGGAAGGACCAGCGCTGCCTCAGGACAGTGAAGACGTGCTTAAGGGACAGATCTCAGACCTGGCCAAGAACAACAACCCCATCCACACTCTCATAGGTCAGTCACCACCAGTGAGGGGCAACCCAAACCTGACCTCCCAAGTTCAGCATTCCAGAGTAACTAGTTGCATGAGTTCCATGTTAATCCTGAGATATGTGCAGGTCAATTTAACCATTACTGATACAATTATGAGTCCGATACAATTGTACAGTTTAGCAAGATATGTTCTTTGTTTGCAAAGTTTCTTGTAAGTCAGATGGGCAGTGCAGCAGGCTGATTTCTCTCTTTTTGCATACCACACATGTTGTAGAAGAAAGAGTGCAGGGCTACCTCCAGGCCATGCTAGAAGGAGGCCCCACTAAAAAGAGTCCGTCCATGCCCCCTGCCCTGAGGCTGCTGAGTGCTGAGGTGGCAGAGCTGGGAATGGCCTTTGGGCGAATGGTCCATTTCAACCGATCAGTTTTCGGCCCCTTCTACGCCCCCATCCTAAGGAAGATGCTGTTTCCATCGGGAGAGGCTGAGATGGGGGAGGACTCCCGCTAGTCCCCCCAACACCTCAGGTCGCCTGCATAAGCTGCCATTCAACATTTACACAATGTAGAGCAGGGTTCCCAAACTGGCGACCCGCGGGCCAAATCTGGCACGTCAACAATATTATTTGACTCCCCCAAAGACCCCCAACTTAAATTTAAATATTTTTTAATTACAAAAATGTATAAAAATCTCGCACCTGAGATGCAAAAACTCCCAAATGCAATGTCCCAAGAAGGAAGTTACCCTATCTAAATAATGCAAAAGTTAAGTTTTAACTTCATTCACGAGGAGAGAGAATGCAGGAGACAGTCAACTAATAAATCAGGCAACGGACCATTTTGTGGTGCTGAATCTTAAAGCTGCAACCACAGCACAATCAATAGGAGGTGAACAGTGCTGGTGCTGGAAATATAGCTAACTTGCTATGCAAGTGTTGCACAGCGACAGATGGAGAAAACCTACACCAGTCGAGTAATTCATTTCAACAATAATCTTCATTTTAATTTGACTTTACAAACAAGAAGAGGGCTTAATTGTCTTCTGAGCCTAGGCCTACATAAAGCCTAGGCCTACATAAAATAACAACTGTCTGAGGTATGCTATAAGGCTTAACAGCATCTTTCACAAGAAAAAAATTATATGGCCTAATAGAAGTGGGATTTGTTTTTTTACAAGGTCTCCTTACAATTGCAACTGGCCAAAAATGGAGCATCCTAGATAAAACAATAATTTCAAGAAAAAAAGGTGAATGTCTATCAGGATAGCCTGCTCCTGTAACGACAGAACAAACAGATAATACTGTCAGCTTGAGACCTAAATATCCCTGGATAAGCACTCACAATAATGTTAGTATTTACTAAATACAGTCATATAGGCCACAAAGTTACTCACTCAATGGGAAAAGTTGCATTTCCCCTCGATCTTGTGGATGTCACGTGAGATGGATGTGATTTTGATGCGCAGGCAGTCAACGATTGACTTATGTGAAAGCCAGTTCCTGTCCTGAGTCTATATTGCATTCATAGAGTAAAATTAGAACTCGCAGGATTAAGTCGATCCAAACATTGTTAGCACATGAAATGCACGTTTCTTTATTGGCTGTATTCCTCTGAGCATGCCACCCAAAACGCACACAAGGACTCGGTACTCCTGAGCGCATCCCTGATTTGGCTCGATGTCTGTAATTCTATCAGCTCAGTTTGAATTGTTTTATTTTAATAGCATTTAATTTAAACTTTAACTAGGCCAGTCAGTTAAGAACGAATTCTTATTTACAATGACGGCCTACCCAGGCCAAACCCGGGCGACGCTGGGCCAATTGTGCACCACCCTATGGGACTCCCAATCACGGCCGGATGTGATTCAACCTGGATTCGAACCAGGGACTGTAGTGACGCCTCTTGCACTGAGATGCAGTGCCTTAGACCGCTGCTCCACTTGGGAGCCCAATCCAGCGAGGGTATTGTTTTCTTAGCAAGGGAGGAGCGTTCTCCATCTGGGCGAATTGTGAGAGGAGCACGTACAAACGCAATGATATCCATGGGCATTCTGTAGTCTTCAAATCTGGTGGAAAGTTGTCCCTCAGCTGCTTGATGAAATCTTCCATGCTGCGGCCTGGTCCCTCTGCCTGTCGTTTCTTCAGTGTGCTGAAGTCCAAATCGAACAACTCAAGCTTCCACAAGTTTTTCCACCATGTCCACGACTGTTTTCCATCTTTCTTGTTACTGGAGATTTAACCAATTTATGTGACAGAATATGTCAGCCAAAAAAGCAGTTTATGTAGCTTGCAGTTAACGCTTAAATGTTTCTGCGTCGGGCCTCTGTCTCAGGCGGAAGACCACTGAAAATTCCATGCCTAGATTCATAATAACGTATGAGATTAAATGATTTGCAAATAGCGACGTTTTCATTTCAAATAAGACACACTGGCTTGGTATTGGGAAAGTATGGTAAAATGAACACATATCTCTTTGTACATTTTCCCTGATACAAGAGAATGTCGCTCTCAAAAAGTATCAAGCCAATTGTTCGGAACGAATGTTGACGTTAACAAAAATTAGTGTAGGCTACAGTAAACCTGTTTTTCCCCACCAATCAACACACAGAGAAATAGACAAAAATAATAACTGGATAGAGACATGGTGATTTTATGAGCATAATCAGATCAAAATGATTGTTATTGTCACAGAATGTATTATGTACTAATCAGATGTGTTAAAAATATTGTTCAATTTGTAGTGTAGGCCAATTAATTGTGCTAATATTATATACTAATTATGTTCTGGCCCGCTGACTATTAGCTCAGAGAAAAATTGGGCCAAAGGCCAAACCTAGTTGACGAACCCTGATGTAGAGTGTTTATACTGTATATTTAGATTTTAGAATATAAATACATTAGTAACGTTTGTTAAACCAAAAACAGGCCATCAGATAAGTAGAATATTCATATAATCATACTAGAATACATTTTCCCCAGGACACATAATATTTGTTGTGGCAACCCTTGTGGTAATCATTTTACTAATATCTAGAGTTTGCATGCATGTCAGCTGGAATGTATTATATGTGCATTAGCTAGAGATTGTTGTGTACAGTAGGTTTATTGAATGGTATGTACTGTATAATTTAAAGCACTTACCAAAGATATGTCTGCACTTTAACTATTTAAAATACATCTATATTTTAATATTTTGGAACTGTACATTACATAATGTGTGAAATTTGTTGGGGGATTATTGCGTGACATTTTTTATGCATTCTGACCAACTGAACAAAAATATAAACGCAACATGTAAAGTGTTGTTCCCATGTTTCATAGAATGAAATAAAAGATCCCAGATGTTTTCCATAAGCACAAGAAGCTTATTTCTCTCAAATTGTGGCCACAAATTTGTCTACATCCCTGTTAGTGAGCATTTCTCCTTTGCCAAGATAATCTATGCACCTGATAGGTGTGGCATATCAAGAAGTTGATTAAACAGCACGATCATTACACAGGTTTATCTTATGCTGGGGACAACTCAATGCCACAGATGTCTCAAATTTTGAGGGAGTGTGTAATTGGCATGCTGGTTGCAGGAATGTCCACCAGAGCTGTTGCCAGAGAGTTTCACGTTCATTTCTCTACCATAAGCCGCTTCTAACGTTGTTTTAGAGAATTTGGCAGTACGTCCTTCTGGCCTCACAACTGCAGACCACGTATGTGTATGGCGTTATGTGGGCGAGCAGTTTGCTGATGTCAACGCTGTGAACAGAGTGCCCCATGGTGGCAGTAGTATGGACAGGCATAAGCTACGGACATCGAACACGATTGCATTTTATCAATGGCAATTTGAATGCACAGAGATACCGTGACGAGATCCATAGGCCCATTGTCGTGCCATTCATCCACCGCCATCACCTCATGTTTCAGCATGATAATGCACTGCCCCATGTCGCAAGGATCTGACCACAATTCCTGGAAGCTGAAAATGTCACAGTTCTTCTATGGCCTGCATACTCAGACATGACACCCATTGAGCATGTTTGGGATGCTCTGGATCAACGTGTATGGCAGCGTGTTACAGTTTCCGCCAATATCCAGCAACTTCGCACAGCCATTGAAGAGGAGTGGGACAACATTCCATAGGCCACAATCAACAGCCTAATCAACTCTATGTGAAGGAGATGTGCTGTGCTGCATGAGACAAATGGTGGTTACACTAGATACTGACTTTTTTGTTGTTATTATCCATGCCCTTTCATTTTTGTAAAGGTATCTGTAACCAACGGATGCAGATCTGTATTCCCAGTCATGTGAAATCCATAGATTAGGGCCTAATGAGTTTATTTTAATTGACTGATATCTTTATATGATCTGTAAAATCATATAAATTGTTGCATGTTGCATTAATATATTTGTTCAGTATATGAAGAAAAAAAATTATGAAAAAAAATTATTTTCCCTCCATTGTTTCGATATGATTTTTATTTCAAACAAGTTCATGAAGAGGAGACAATTCAGTTATCATTTAATTGTTTGGTTTTAAGTAATGAGAAAAACATGTTCAAAAGGAAAGACTAAGGATTGTGGAGTTTGTTTTTCTTAGTAAGTGAAAGGGAAAGGGTTACCTAAAGTGGTAAGTAACCCTAAGCACAATATACTACTCACAACATAAATGACAAATCAATATACCTACAGTACCAGTCAAAAGTTTGGACACGCCTACTCATTCCAGAGTTATTTGTACTATTTTCTACATTGTAGAATAATAGTGAAGATATCAAAGCTATGAAATAACACACATGGAATCATGTAGTAACCAAAAAATTGTTAAACAAATCAAAATATATTTTATATTTGAGATTCTTCATAGTAGCCACCCTTTCCCTTTGTGGTATACAGAAGATAGCCCAATTTGGTAAAAGGCGAAGTCCATATTATGGCAAGAACAGCTAAAATAAGCAAAAAAACGATAGTCCATTATTACTTTAATAAGACATGAAGGTCAGTCAATGCGGGAAATTTCAAAATCTTTGAAATTTCAAGTGCAGTCACAAAAACCATCAAGCAATATGATGAAACTGGCTGTCATGAAAGGAAGACTCAGCGTTTCCTCTGCTGCAGAGGATAAGTGCATTAGAGTTACCAACCTCAGAAATTGCAGCCCAAATAAATGCTTTACAGAGTTCAATAAACAGACACATCTCAACATCAACTGTTCAGACGAGACTGGGTGAATCAGGCCTTCATGGTCGAATTGCTGCAAAGAAACCACTACTAAAGGACACCAATAAGAATAAGTGACTTGCTTGGGCCAAGAAACACAAGCAATGGACATTAGACCAGTGGAAATCTGTCCTTTGATCTGATGAGTCCAAATTTGAGATTTTTGGTTCCAACCGCCATGTCTTTGTGAGACACAGAGTAGGTGAACGGATGATCTCCACTTGTGTGGTTCCCACGTGAAGCATGGAGGAGGAGGTGTGTGGGTGGTTTGCTGGTGACACTGCCAGTGATTTATTTAGAATTCAAGGCACACTTAACCAGCATGGCTACCACAGCATTCTGCAGTGATATGCCATCCCATCTGGTTTGCGCTTAGTGGGACTATCATTTGTTTTTCAACAGGACAATGACCCAACACACCTCCAGGCTGTGTAAAGGCAATTTGACCAAGAGGGAGAGTGATGGAGTGCTGCATCAGATGACCCTGGCCTCCACAATCAACCGACCTCAACCCAATTGAGATGGTTTGGGATGAGTTGGACCGCAAAGTGAAGGAAAAGCAGCCAACAAGTGCTCAGCATATTTGGGAACTCCTTCAAGACTGTTAGAAAAGCATTCCAGGTGAAGCTGGTTGGGAGAATGCCAAGAGTGTGAAACGCTGTCATCAAGGAAACTTTGTTTGGTTTCTACATGACTCCTTTTCTGTTATTTCATAGTTTTGATGTCTTCACTATTATTCTACAATGTGGAAAATAGTAAAAATAAAGAAAAACCTTTGAATGAGTAGGTGTGTCCAAACTTTTGACGGGTACTGTGTACATAAACCATTATACACTGTACATACACTTACATGTCTTATAAAGAACTTCTGAAGTATAAAAGTGTGAGTATAAGGCCATATGATCTTGGTCAATAATATTCTATAGTAAATTATTAGGCTATCACTGCCCTTAACAAATAATTTAGGTGCCACCCAGCCTGATGGAATTCAGCATGCCATCTCATTACAGAGTTAAACATTATAATATTATAATCACACTTTATCAATGGAGGTCTTAGCCTAATGCAGAGATGGGCAACCTGTAGTCCAGGGGAGTCATGCACTCCCAAAATCTGAGGGGGCACAAAGTATGTGGGGGTCGCTGGGAGGTGGAGAATAAGTTGAAGAATTTTGCATTTTTCAAACACCTGAAACAGCTTCTTCCTGCAATCTAGAACCATAAACATGATGCTTAATTCTATGTAAAAAAAGATATGTATATATTTTTTCTGCATAGCTAAGCATACCTCTTGAGCTGTCTGTATCCTCCGGTTCTTACATAAAAAAAAAGACAAATATTCTTCTCTGCATCTCTGCTCAAATCTGGGTAAAGGATTGAAAATAAGTCTTATTCAGTACATTTAGGCCTAGATTCAATCAGATCAAGCATTAACCGGCAATAGCAGACGCCCTCATAGCGGACGCTTTGGAGTTGTAATTGCGTTGGAGACATTAAAATCGGTGACAGCTGTGCTTGTGATCATTGTCACAAAGGCACACCCGCCCCCACTCGCATTAGAAGTAACTCAAATTGAAAATTAGGATTTATATCATCCTAATCAAGGTGTAGATTACATCTCACATTCCAGTTTTCGAACTTGGAAACATGGCTGCATGGGATTGCTGGCTGCTGGATTTCTCCTAATGCGACTCTGTGTAGCCAATGGCAATGTCCGCTTTAGGTATAATGACAGCTCCACCGCAGTTCCACCTCCGGCACCGCCAAAACAACCGCTATGCGGATGTTGGCTAAAGCGGATCTGATTGAATAGAGCTCATAGTTATTGCTTGCTTTTCTAAAATCTCCCAACTTTTCCAGCAGACATTCCAGCTAAGATAGACAAGCCAGCTGCTCTACCTTGATTAATAGCCTCAAATGGCTTCTTGGTAAATAGTTATGAGGTTGGGAGATTAGGCTAGCCAAAGCCAACTTCATGAAGTTGCTAAGTGGCTAGTAGTATTACAGAAAAAAATGACTTATTTAAAAAAATATATGTTTTTAACAGGACACATCTGAAAGGGCACATTCTCCTGTGCTCCCTATGGGCATGATACCTCTGTTGTGACCCCACCCCTATCAAAGTTGCCCATCCCTGGCCTAGTGCATCAACTGTTCTGAAATTCACTACATACTGTGGTATGTCAGTCTTTGAGGATCATAGCATCTACTGGTGTTCATCCCTTTTTATACTATTTACTTACTGGTAAGTGATTTAAACCAACAATACCATGCTAAGATCTCCCACTAAATACAGATACTGCAGCCTGTAGAAGCTACATGTGTAGAAGCTTCCAGTTTTTACAAGTGTAAAGAGTTTGTAAGTTACATTTTCTTCCTAATTTAAAATAGTTGTCCTTCCATTGAATAATATATTTCATCCTCTTACTACATCAGTTAGCCATATCAAAATAGTGTTTTTAAAAAATGCATAAGTTTATTTCCATCACATGTTTTGTTCCAAATGTCTTTGCTAGTGAGGGAGTATGACTTTTGCATGCATACATCTATCTCCTCTGCCAGTCCCTGGGCTTGTCTTAGTGACAAAGAGATGCAATTAGCTCTCATAGAATATATTGTCTGGCAGCTACTTCAAACTCCCATGCAAGTAAGATGCCCTAAGACACAATCAAATACCTTAAGAATGAGATGTTCCATTGTACTATTTAATTTCAGGTATATATTGCTTTACATTTTTAAACATTATCACATTATCATTGACAAACTATACTTTGCCCACAAATACATGGGCATAGCATTATTATGCTGGTACAGTAGTTCTAAATTTGATTCACGTACTCTTGTTCTCTCTTCTTGATCCTGGTAGTAACAAAATGATAATCTCAAATATACCTGAATCAATAAAAATTGTCATTAATGGCCCATCATTAATTGTCTATATTCTGTATATTACTGTACCTACATGAAGTCAGATGTGGAGGTAAAGACAGTCAGTGTGAGGCCAGGGAGGATATTTGACCTTTCAGACTGACCTTCTCAAGATAGGAGACAGGCCCTGCTTACCCAGTGGACAGACAGCTAGTGTAAGGTTATCATTTCTCTGTTACTTGGTATTCAGGAGAGGTGGTAGAAGGCAGCAGACCTTATCAAACAGTCCCTCATAGACCCGCTGAATGTATCCCTGTTGGTCTCTCTGGCTCTAGTCTACACACACGCAGACGCTCACATTGGCTGCTCCACTTCAACTCATAGCTTGGTGTCCGGAAACTTGAACGCTGGAGTGAGCTACACAAGGAAAACACTGACGTTAAAAAACAGAAGCATGCACAGCCAAATCATGCCACCACAATTGTGTCTGCTTGATATAGCCTCTGCTCTTTAAAAAAGTAAGGCTTTTATATGTATCAAACCAAAACAGGTTAAATGTATTTTCATGATTTCAACACATAACAGCGAGGAACATACTTAGTGCAAGAGAAATGACAATGCTGGACAATGTAAATGAGATGAGGTGCTATATTTGTGAAACGAAGAAAAAAGTAAAACAAAACAGCAAATTATAAGATAAAACAAAACAGACACTGCTACGTACGTACACCTCAATGGGCCATCAGAGGACCAAACGCAAATACTGCCACATGCATCAGTACAGTAACAGTCGGAACAGGACAGAGTGACGATGAGACACAGCTACAGTACTGCACAGAGACTAGCATGTCTTAACAGTCATTCTCCAGTCAGCCATCCTGTATTAACCAGGTGTCGTTTGGAGAGAGGCTAAACATAACATCTCCTGCAGCAGGGGACACAGAATGAGGACAGCAGCTAGAGACAGAACAAGCCATCTTCCCATGAGGACACAAACACAAGGATTACACAGCACACAGAATAGGTTGAGCAAAACACAAACAGATAGAGTCAACAGACACACTACATGACCAAAAGTATATGGACACCTTGTTAAACATCTCTTTCCAAAATCGTGGGCATTAATATGGATTTGGTCCCCTCTTTGCTGCTATAACAGCCTCCACTCTTCTGGGAAAGATTTCCACTAGATGTTAGAACATTGCTGTGGGGACCATTCAGCCACAAGAGCATTGGTGAGGTTGGGCACTGATTTTGTCTGATTAGGCCTGGCTCGCAGTCGCTGTTCCAATTCATCCCAAAGGTGTTCGATGGGGTTGAGGTCAGGACTCTGTGCAGTCCAGTCAAGTTCTTCCACACCGACAAACCATTTCTGTATGGACCTCGCTTTGTGAACAGGGGCATTGTCATGCTGAAACAGGAAGGGACCGTCTATAAAAAACAGCCCCAGACCATTATTCCTCCTCCACCAAACTTGACAATTGGCACTATGCATTCGGGCAGGTATTGTTCTCCTGGCATCCGCCAAACCCAGATTAGTTTGTCGGACTGCCAGATGGTGAAGCGTGATTCATCACTCCAGAGAATGTGTTTCCACTGCTCCAGAGTCCAATGGCGACAAACTTTACACCACTCCAGCCAACGCTTGGCATTGTGCATGGTGATCTTAGGCTTGTGCGTGGCTGCTCGGCCATGGAAACCCATTTCGTGAAGCTCCTGACGAACAGTTATTGTGCTGACGTTGCTTCCATAGGCAGTTTGGAAGTCAGTAGTGAGTGTTGCAACCGAGGACAGACGATTTTTACGTGCTACGCGTTTCAGCACTCGGTGGTCCCGTTCTGTGAGCTTGTGTGGCCTACCACCTCACGGCTGAGCCGTTGTTGCTCCTAGACGTGTCCACTTCACAATAACAACACTTACAGTTGACCGGGGAAGCTCTAGCAGGGCAGAAATTTGACGAACTGACTTGTTGTTGATGGTGCCACATTGAAAGTCACTGACCTCTTTAGTAAGGCCATTCTACTGCCAATGTTTGTCTATGGAGAGTGTATGGCTGTATGCTCAATTTTATACACCTGTTAGCAACGGGTGTGGCTGAAATAGCTGAATCCACTAATTATAAGGGGTGTCCACATATTTTGTATATATAGATAACTAGACCTGCGGTATAAATCCCTGTGAAAGGAAAAACAAGAATGCAGTTTCACAGATATTTTCAACCAAAAACTATTTGCACAATGAAAGCATATCTAATTACATTTTGATCCCTCAAATGTAAAGTTCCATGAGTAAGCCTGAATCTTTGGCACTGTCGCTAATTTTTTTGTGACTAATTTGTTTAAACATACTGTACCTCATGCTGAACCTATGTGCCATGGCATGGATTACAACCCACGTAATCTTGATATGATGCAACATAAGGAGTCCAGCAACACCAATGTGCCTTGCCTCATAAATTGTCTAAAATTAAAACAATGGGAATATTTTGTATCCTTCACCATGAATTGGCAAATTCCTTGGACATACCCAAAACGTGGCCTTCATGACCATGGTGTTTTGGTAATTTCTCATACATTTGCACTTAAATTATTTACTACGCCGATAGATTGTGGTCTTGCTTCCCTTGGTTTCTTTCACTAAATATATTTCAGGATGCCCTGGTCTTTTTAAAAGCATATCTTATTAAAGAAACCAACCATATCCATTTTAAAACAATATTTGTTTTTAAGGGATAGTGCCATGTTTTAACACAGTGTTCTCTGATGAGCCAGACAGTCTCTGATGATTGTCTCTCTTGGTAATAAAATGACTGGTGAGGCACCATGCACACTGTGAAGCTACATAGCATTATAGACATTATTATCTGGACAAACCTGTACCATTACAACAACTTCATTGCAGCTCAGCCAAAGCGTTCATGTGTTGTCAACTCAAAAGTGCTGTTAGTCTTTTTAACCATGGAAGACGCATGGAGCAGTCAGCAGGTGTGGAGAGTGTGTGATGGTGGCAAGGGATGCTCAGTTGATTACATTTAGATAAACTGATACATGGCCAGATTGAAGTAATTAAGGCTACTGATCTTGGCAGATTGATGACGAAGTTGTCCTCCCATTTGTGTACAAGAAGAGCACACAGGAAATTGAGGTTCAGTTCTTGATCCATTTTAAATGGAAAGGAAATTCCTTGATGATCCATCAATGTATGATAAAAAAAAATGCGTAGAAAAAAGTTTTTTTTTTTTTTCTTATAGATTTTTTGTCCTTCATGCATCCCAGGTGATGTGTCTCCTCACAGCGCCTCACAGTGGTAGATGCCTGGCAAGACAGGACAAGCTACAGATAGGGAAAGAAAAATATTTAACTTGCCTTTAGCGAAAAACAAGTGAAATACAAAAATAAACATGGCATTAAAAAGACAAAATTGTTAATCCTTTTGGGAAGGGGATAAACTATTGTTTATGACTGAGGAGGTTGTTTGGGACATGATAATGTTCTTTGTTCCACTCTATATGGGACCAAAACGGTAAGTTGATAATATCACAAGAGTAGTACTCCTTTGGCGTTAGATAAAAAGAGGTACTTATGAAGGTTTGTTCTTTTGTTGTTCACATTGGCAGTACAGCCAATGCTTATCATGTTACTATCAGGTAAAAATGCAACAGGTAGCTCAACAGAAAAAAAAGTCATGCTTGTTTTGACTGAAGGGAGTCACTTGGAAAATAATGGCATGACAGGAAGAGAACAAAAATCCACAATGTCTTCAATGATGATAAACCTAATAGGGGGTGGATGCAAATGCAAGTAGTTGGGAGGAGGAGGAGGCAGATCGGTTGAGAGAGCAGGGCCGTTGTAGGTTCAGTTCAGGTCCATCCACAAGTCAAGGGGTTCCATCAGTGGCTGCAGCAGTGTCAGGAGGAGCAGGGGCTGCCAAGGGGTGAGGAACAGGAGAGAGCTGCAGGGATGTGTGATGTCAGAGCAGGGTGAGGTTTGTGTAGGGCAGGGCAAAGGAGAGGGGGCAGCCCTGAGGAATGCTACCATCACAG